>NC_043702.1:39879440-39919985 GCF_006229205.1 Suricata suricatta
TTGATTTCATGTACATCTATTTACAGTAGTTATAAATGAGGCAATGACAACAGTTTCTCTCTAATATTTTGGGGTACTGTGTGTTACTGAGTGCTCTTTTGCTATGATGTATAACTATAGCCCAAATCTTATATTATAACTCCTATAACAAGCTAGCCATGATCAATATAATGTTGATTTTATTTGAATACTTTCATGCAATTTTTTTCTTGATTCATGATTAAGTTGTAATTTAATATAGGTTGTTTTTTTAAACCTTAGACTGCAGAAACTTAGTAAATCTAAGATTCTATTTTGCCTGCACATGGAAAGCTGATCAATTGCAATACAAAAAGAGATGAAGATATTCTACTTAAAAACTTTGTAGAGAGGTATCATTTTGATAATCATAAATATTCTGAAAATCTGTATGAAGTTTAAAAGTAAAAATTAGGAGGGGTGCCTGCTGGGGTCCAGCTCCAGCAGGTCCAGGGCTTGCTGAAGGATGGACAGTGTTAGCAAAAGGGAGTGAGAGAGCCTTGGTTCCTTTCTAATCACCATGCAGGCATCTCTGCACTGACCAGGGAGCCAGTTTAATTTATGGAAAAAAAATGAATGGGCCCAGCACAGAAATGGCATTGCCTTAGATAGTGATTTCTGATGACAAATCCTTTGGCATGTAAAAATTTCCCAGAACATAGATTGGTAGAAGACTCATGCATAATCTTTATCAACAGTGATTGATGTCGGTGACTTAGATGCTTATCATATGGTGAAGAAGGTATCTTTAGCATTCAAATACAAGGCAATGTTTTTAGCATAGCAAAGGCAAGAGTTAGTTCTTTGTGAACAGGGTCAATAGTCTGTTTTCTTGAGGGGAAGTAAAACAGGTTTCTCAGGAAATGTAACATTGTTCCCATAAACACAAAAGAAGAAATTTTTATAATAAATTCCTTCACAAGGTACAATTAGCATTTCAGGGCCAGAATAAGGAGACAAGTCACTCCTGATACCAGTCAACAAGGTGCCTTGGGGGTTGATGCTCACGCAAAAATAATTGAGTGGGGGGTTGACATCGGTCACCATCAGACATCAGGAGGCCTTGCAAACCCACCTTACCTCACAAGAAGGGCTTTGTTTGTTTGTTTCTGGACTTAGTGAGTTCAGAAATGGCTTCCAGCAGGCGCCTGGGTGGCTCAGTCCATTAAGCATGCAACTTCTACTCAGGTCACAATATTTTTATTCATTCATTCTATATCTATCCATATATTCTTCTTTATCCATTCATCAGTTGTTGGACATTTGGGCTCTTCCATAATTTGGCTATTGTTGATAAGACTGCTATAAACATTAGGGTGCATGTACCACTTTGAATCAGTATTTTTGTATCCCTTGGGTAAATATCTAGAAGTCCAATTGCTGGGTCATAGAGTAGTTCTATTTTTAAGTTTTTGAGGAACCACAGTACTGTTTTCAAGAGGGGCTCTACCAGTTTGCATTCCTACTAACAGTGTATTTGGGTTCTCCTTTCTTTGCATCCTGACCAACAACTGCTGTTTCCTGTGTTGTTAATTTTAACCATTCTTCCAAGTGTAAGGTGGTATTTCATTGAGGTTTTGATTTGTATTCCCCTGATGATGACTGATGTCAAGAATCTTTTTATGTATTTTTTAAGCATCTCTATGTCTTCTTTGGAAAAATATCTATTCATGCATTCTGCCCATTTCTTAACTGATTCGCTTGGTTTTGAGGTGTTGCAGTTTTATAAGCTCTTTATAGATTTTGGACACTAACCATTTATCAGATTTGGTATTTGCAAATATCTTCTCCCATTCTGTAGGCTGCCTTTTAATTTTGTTGATTGTTTCCATCACTGTGTAGAAGCATTTTACCTTGATGAAGATGCAATAGTTCATTTTTGCTTTTGTTTTTCTTGCCTTTGGAGACATATAGAAAGAAGTTGCTGTGGTGGAGGTCAAAGAGGTTGCTGCCTGTGTTCTCCTCTAGAATTTTGATGACTCCTATCTCACATTTAGGCCTTTCATCCATTTTGATTTTAGTTTTGTGTATGGTGTAAGAAAGTGTCTAGTTTCTTTTAGTTTCTAGTGTCTAGTTTTGTGTTTAGTTTCATTCTTCTGTATGTCACAATCCAGTTTTCCCAGCACCATTTGCTGGAGAGACTGTCTTTATTCCATTGGATTTTCTTTCTTGCTTTGCAAAGATTTGTTGATCCTATGGTTGTGAGTACATTTCCAGGTCTTTAATTCTATTCCATTTATCATGTTTTTGTGCCAGTACCACACTCTCTTGATGACGATAAGTTTATAATATAGCTTGAAGTTTGGAATTGTGATGCCTCCAGCTTTTCTTTGCTTTTTCAAGGTTGCTTTGGTTATTTGGGGTCTACTAATTTTAGAATTGTGTTTGCCATCTTTGTGAAAAATACTTCTAGTATTTTGATAGAAATTGCATTAAAAGTATAGATTTTTTGGGTAGTATAGACATTTTAACAATATTTTTCCTTCCAATCCACAAACATTGAATGTTTTTCCATATCTTTGTGTGCTCTTCAATTTCTTTTGTAAGTGTTCTATACTTTTCAGAGTATAGATCTTTTACCATATAATTTTTTATAATATTCTCTATAGTCCTTTGTATTTATGTGGTATTGGTTGTAATCTCTCCTTTTTCAGTTGTGATTTTATTTATTTGAGTCCTTTGTCTTTTCTTTTTGATAAGTCTGGCAATTTTATTTATTCCTTCAAAGAATCACCTCTTTGTTTTATTCATCTGTTCTATTTGTTTATCTATTTGTTTCCATGTCATTTATTTTGGCTTTAATCTGTTATTTCCCTTCTTCTGCTGGCTTTAAGCTTTATTTGCTGTTACTTTTCTAGCTTAAGTGTAAGTTTGTGTATTTGAGGCTTGCTTCTTGATGTAGGCCTGTATTGTTAAATATGTCTCTCTTATTACCACTTTTGCTGTATCCTAAAGTTTTGAATGGTTGTGTGTTCATTTTCATTTGCTCCCATACATTTCGTTATTTCTTCTTCAATTTTATGATTAATCCACTATCATATCTGTCTTAAGAAGAAAAGAGAAGGAACTGAAACAGACTTATAAAAAGTAAAAATGTTGAATCAGTATTCAAAATTCCCAGCAAAGACCAAGCGTAGGTAGTTAATTGTACAGGTTTTTTCAAGCTTTTATAGAAGAATTTATATCAGTATAACTTCTGTCAAACTATTATAATATATAGAAGAGGCTAGCCTTACCCTGAAATAAGGCAAATATCAAAATAACAAATATTATAGACTAGTATTCCATATGGATAGAGAAACAAAATTTCTCAACATATGTTAAGAAATTTAATTTAGCAGCATATTAAAATGATTATACACCATAATAAGAGGAAATTTATTCTAGCATATAAAACCTATCCAACATAAAAAACATGCAGCATATCACACCCATACAATAAAAGATTAAACCTTTAACACACACTCACACACATATACATGCACATACATATACACAACCACACATAATTACTTCCATTGAAATGTAATAAGAATTTTACAAAAGCTAACACCTATTTTCAAATGAAAACACTCAATAAATTTAGAATAAAGAGAACTTTCTCCAAACTATACAATCTAGGAAAACTTTACAGCTAACATACTTAGTGATGAAAAACTGAAAATTTCCCTTTTTGTTTTTTTGGATGTTGCATTATCTCCTGAAAAATATATGTTGAATTATTAACCCAGGTACCTGTAAATGTGACCATATTTAGAAGTGGGATCTTTGCAGCTAAGATATAATTGAAAATGATATTATAGTGGAGTAAAATGGACCCTTGATCTGATATAATTAGTGTCCTTATAAGAAGAGGAGAAGAGACAGAGACAAATACGGAGAAAAGAATGTTCCGTGAAGAAACTTATATAGAGAGAAGACAGTCATGGAACAACAGAAGCATAGATTGAAGTTATGCAGATAAAAGCCATTGAATGCCTTGGATTGCTGTCAACCATCTCTGTAGGACAGAGAACATGTCCCTGTTGATGGCTTGATTTGAACTTCTAGGCTCTGGAACTGTATTAGAATATATTTTGATTGTTTTAAGCCACCCAGTTTTGGTGGTATATTATAGTAGATTTGGAAATTAATATACCTCCTAAGTCAAAAATAAGACAAGATTGTCCATCCTCACCAATTCTATTTAGCATAGTCCTAGAAGTTCTTGCCACATTAGAAAAAAAAAGGAAATAAAAGACATCTAAACCAATAATGAAGAAGTAAAATTACTTCTAATTATATATGATATAATAATAAAAGTCCACAAAAAGGAACTATTTATGCTAATAAATAAATTCAACAAATTTGAAAAATATGAGTACACAAAACCAACTGTAATTTTATACACTAGCAATGAACAATATGAAAAGGAAATTAAGAAAATGATTTCATTAATAATTGCCATGAGGCTCACTCCACGTGGACGTGGGTGGAGTCTGTGAGCCCGTGCTTATATAAGCCCGTAATAAAGCCCTTTGCTTTTGCATGTGTGATTTGGTGTCCCAGGTAATCTCTGGTTTTTGGGGTGATATTAAAATCTGGGCATAACATATGGGGGCTCTTCCGTGATATTCCCCCTCAGAGCTCCTGGGACCCCGACACGTTGGGCCTAATCACCAGCTGGTGAGTGCACTCATTTTCTTGTCAATCTATGTCTAAGTCTTTCTTGTTTATCTGGTCAGTTCTTTGTGTGCGTGGGGCCTAGGCGGGAGGTGGCCGAAAGGACCTCAGTGGGGTCCCAAAGGGGCGAGGCAGATGCGCCGTGGAAGCTTGGGACCGTGGGTGCCAAGAGATGTCTCAGACCCACTCTGAATTGGGTGAGTGAGGTGTAGGACCCCACCGGGAGGCCAGAGAGCCGGCTCACCCATCTGAAATAGGTGGGTGGGGTCTAGGATCCCACCGGGAGGCCTGAGAGCCGGTTCGCCTGCAGGGGGTTTCGCTGGTGGCAGCAGAGAGATTCCATTAGGTCTCTGTGCGTTTGTCTAAGTCCTCCTCGGGAGGGAGGCAAAGTGTGAGTCCTCACCAGGACAAGGGCGAAGTGTAATTATCTGTTTGCTGTGCATCTAAGTGTAATTTTGATTGTGACTCTGACTGACGAGGACATGGGACAATCTACTTCAAACCCCTAGATCTTTTTTTGCAGAAACAAATGGCCGACCTTCAACATTGGATGGCCAGAAGATGGAACCTTCAATCTCCTTGCCCTGGTTAAAATGTTTTCTTTCTCCTAGGATTCTAGCTGCAAAAAATTACTGCCGCAGGAGAAACCAGAAGTATTAGAGCTCTTCAGTAACATTTCTGGCTTCCCTTCCCATTCTTTGTTTCTGCACCTACTTGGGTGTGATATGCCTCATTGTCTCCTCCTAGCCTCAGGGGCTAAGAGCAAAAGGCACTCCCCAGGACAGCTAGGTTTTGGGAGCTGGGGAAGCACTCTTCTTGTTTTTTCTGCCACCCTGAAAATGGCGCCAGTAATCTGTAAAAGTCACCTGTTAGAACCTCTGGAGGTAAGCTAGTTTAACATCTGAATTTTAAATGCACATGTGCTTTTGTCTGGGGTATTTAGTGGAAGCCTGGAGTCATGACTTCCTGCCCCAAGGCCACACTGAGACGTTGGTCAGCCCTTTAGTAAATCTGTAAACCTCTGTTTTGTGGCCACTTCTGTACTTTTTTTCCAGTTGTTATTGTCATTGTTTTTGGTCTTGTCTGTGAAAAGTCTATGGGAGGAAATGTGGTAACCTCTGGTGTGTATGTGAGTGTGAGTGGGCGGCTCGGTCTGGCTTGCCTGCCGAATTTGAGTCTGTGGCTCCACGGGTGAGCATCCTTAAGATCCCCAAATGCCGACGGGACTGTGCAGAGAAGGAGACCTTACTGGTCTGGCTGAGATAAAATCATACTGAAGGGGACACTGACTCTGTGTTCCTCTGCCTTGTAGAAGTGAGGGCTTCTCCCTTATTCATTCCCCAGGTTAACAGCTAAAAGTTTAAAACTGAAACTCTCCTCTTGCTCTCCCTTCCCCATTCTTTCTTCTGTAGCACCCGGGTGGGGAGAGGCCAATCTGCATAAATTGCCTGAGGCAACGGGTTCTCCCTCCCTCCACTTTCGGTGAGAGGAAACAAAGGACTGCAGAAGTCAGACTTTTTGCGTCAAATTTCCAGGTCAAAATTAACTGGGGGACAAAGTGTCTTGCATGTGCTCATTCAGTGTTTGAATTAATCTAAGCCTGTTGGTATGATACAGTTCAAACAAGTTCCTGTTAAGTAATAGTTAATTTGGTCTGCCTCAGTTT
The DNA here is from genome assembly GCF_006229205.1 of Suricata suricatta. Classification (NCBI taxonomy): domain Eukaryota; kingdom Metazoa; phylum Chordata; class Mammalia; order Carnivora; family Herpestidae; genus Suricata; species Suricata suricatta. Next base: position 39,885,787 of record NC_043702.1, read on the forward strand.
TCATGGGTAATTGTTAAGGTTTTGCTTTGATAAATTGAGATTGAATTGATTGGCTGTCTAATTAGATAAAAACTAAAAGCCACAACTAGTGATTGTTATAAGATTAGGTCTGTAGATTCTTGTGCTTTTTGACTTGTGACAAAACAGCTGGGGATATTTAAAACTCTTAAAAAGCTGCTTTGTACTTAATTGGTTCATAAAATTACCATCTAAGAAAATTTCTGGTTACTAAGTCCTCAATTGGAAACTAAAGGTTCAGACTGATGGGGAAAAAAAAAAAAAAAAAGCAACCCTATATGCAGGAAAATGGGGATGTGTAAAAAAAATATAAGAAATGAAAGTACATTTTTGTTAAGGGTAAGAGAAAGTAATTTTGTCTTAGATGAGACTGGTTGTTTGTAGAAAAATGGCTTTGGGGAAAAAGTTTAAAGGCAAAGGAAAGTTGCCAAAGGTTCCTGTAGGGAAATCATTAAAAAAATTTTTTATGTGAGGTTGAGATAAGTGGAATATTATAAGGTTAAAATTCTGCTTTTCTCTCTTTCAAAAGACAAGTTTTTTCTGAACCTGTGGTCTACTCTTGTTAAGACTATATAAATGAAGGGTTTCTCTTTTGTTAAGAAGACAAAAGCTTTAGGTCCTATCTTTATCAGGTCTTTGATTGCTTAGTTAAAACTTCTCTGAGGTTAAATAAGGAGTTAGGTTTTGCTGAATGATCCCAAAGGCAAATGAGATCTTTTATTGCCACTTTGGTTTAGTGAATAGAGTTTTCAGATTTGTAACAATTTGTAATTCTATTTAGGATGTGCTTTGTAATTTCCTAAGGTTTTAACTAATTTTCCAGTATTCAAATGGTAGAGAAGTCTTTTGGCCACTTAGGCCCATTCATTTAGGATGCCAAGTTACTTAAAAAACACTGTTGTATAGGTTATATTGTATGGGTAAATGCTGCAACTGCTCAAATATATGTGCAGTCCCTAAAGTTTTAATGTCTGGGTATAAGATCATTATTTAACACCTTTAGTAATCAAAATGTTAAGTGTCACTAAATTTCTTTGTCAAAGTGCATCATAATGAAATCCTCAGATCTTTAGATTCTGTTGCAGACGTGTTTCTTCTTCAAGGGAAGTTGTAAAGAGGAGTTTTGGGACAAATGCAGTATTTGACATCTTTTAGGTTAGTACTAACATGGGTAGAAACTTCCAGAGCTAAAAGCTGCATTGAACCTGAACAAAAATTAAAAACATGGAACCAAGTAAATTGATAAAAATTATAGTTTTGTCTTATCCAGATTAAGATGTTATAAGTGTTTGTCTAGAGCATTCAACTTTTCTCTCTACTTAAACCATCTGAAATTTAGAAACTCAGTGAGTATTCTTTCATGGCCATTACAATTGTTTGCATAAGTTCAATAAGAATCTGTTCATTTTATAGTCGGACACCATTGGGAATACTGGTTATTTTACCAAGACTTTGACTGGAATGTCCTATTCGAGAGTCATGCATAGGCTCAGATATGACCTGACGGCTTTGAGGAACTAAGGTTGACTTTATGGAACATGGAGCCATAAAGCCTCGTGGAAGTGTTGGCTGCATACCTTGCTCACAGAGTTCCAAGCAGCCTCCCCAGGTGAGTAAAGAAGGTCACTTCCTGGCGGGGGCAGGAACTTCAGTATACGTTGGGAACCTCGGGAAGAGGAGTTTGCCCAATTTAACAGGTATTGCAGGCCTGTCTGATGGAAAGTGCTGGTTTGGCTCAGCTTCTGGCCCAGAGTGGCTACTAAAAGTTCAACCTGGAGATTCCTTATAAAAGGACCCAGCAAAGCAAGCCTTATAAAGTCCTCATGAACAATCTTCATTCTTGCTGAGCTTATGTAATTAGGCCAGGGTTGTTTAGGATGGACTTATTCCACCAATGCTTTAGTTTCAATTTGGCCATTTCTGTTAATGGAGGTTTTTTAGAGAGAAAAACTGTTTCAGCAATGCACTACTGTAAATGTAGTTCTAGTTCTGAGTATTTTTAAATATTTGTTGTTGGATCTCTGGCTTGTTAGTCTGTGAGGATGATATTTAAAATGGGGGTCACGCCTTTCCAAAAGACTTAAAGGTGGAATTCACAGATATGCAACTAAACAAAAAGTTCAGCCCCCATTAAAGATTCAGGGATCTCTCTGGAGTTAAGTGGACCGACTCAGAAAAAACCCTCAACCTGGTGAGGTGATCCAGATCCAGTCGATCAGCTTAAACTGATCTTCAAAAAGACTCTTGGCTCCAGGGATCTCCAGCCCTGCTCCAGCCACACCCCGGAAACTGGCTGGTCTAGCATGGCAGAAGCCTGAGGAATCATCAGTCCAGTAAAATAAACTGTCCTGTCTCTTTGCCATCGGACTGGCAAATGTGGCCTCAGAAAGCTGGGGAAACAGCAAAAGTTCCTGATAGGATGTTCTGTTGGTATTAATTGCCTCTGATCTGGGCATGGGATTTCAACACGGCAGAAGGTAAGGGGAGTCTATGCCTCTACCGCCAGACTCTAATGGGGGGTCCTCAGGTGGCCACTAGATGGCCCACCAATTTGGCTAAGATCAGTAATGTAGAAAAAAATCATAAAGGCATATTGCACTTATACACCCAAGGATCCTGAACAAATTGGCTGTCATTCTTGCTTTTGTAAACCCTAAAAGAGACCATTACCAAAATAACCATGGAGACTGGCGGAAATTGGCTAAATTCTTCTTCCCTTTGTCCTTTATAGGGTAAAAATTCCCCTTACACCAAAGAGGACTATGCTAGGCTCTAAGGGAACAATGTTACTTCTAGAGAATAGTCTAGCTGTGGTTCATAACATTTGTCAGAGTATGTAAATACTATTCTGTTAATGGTCTTAGGAATATGTAGCCTTAAACCAGAACAATGGTAACGTAGCTGACCCAGGATTGGGTCAGTTACAAGACAGAGGGGGGAATGTAAGGATGCAGGTCTGAAACTGACTCCATAAGACAATAGAAGGGCACACATTGCCCAAGGCAGAAGGGACCAGCCTCGTAACGCCCAGTCAGGAAAGACCAGCTAACATCTTTAACATTTCTAAGGGAAGGCCTAAAGATGGAGGTTAAGACTAGTCATGCCCTTTGTGAGGGTCCTGGGCCCACTCTGTGATTGGTCAATACTCTAAATGTTGTGATTGGGTCCCACCAAAAGTCACAAATACTCTAGGCAATGTGAATGGTTAAACCTGCTGTTAATAATATTGTATAATAATGATTGGATCACTGTACCTGTGTCACAGTTTCCTGTAACTCCCCCTTCCCAAACTCATAAAAGCCCTACCCTGCCTTTGTTCGGGGCTCACTCCACGTGGACATGGGTGGAGTCTGTGAGCCCGTGCTTATATAAGCCCGTAATAAAGCCCTTTGCTTTTGCATGCGTGAAAAAAATAATTGCCATGAAAAGAATAAGATATTTAGATGAGATCAGGTGCATTCAGGGTGGTATGGCCGTAGACAAGAATAAGATATTTAGAAATACGTTTAACCAAGGAGCTGCAAGACTTGTACACTGCAAACAGTAACACCTTCCTGAAAGAAAATCTAATAAATGATTTCTTATGTTCAGAAATTGGAGAACTTAATATAGTTAGATAGTATTTTTACCCAGAATGATCCATAGATTCAGTGTAATCCTCATCAATACCCAATGATCTTTTTTTAGAATTTTAATACCTGATCCTCAAGTTCATAAAATTGTAAGGGATTTCAAACAGTAAAAAAAAATCTTGGAAAAATAACAAAAATATTTACACATGCTGATTCCAGAAGTTACTTCAAATCTATAATAATGAAACAGTGTGGCTCTGGCATAAGGATAGAGATATAGAAAACTGGAATAGAATCAACGGCACAAAAACCAAACTTATATATCTATGATCAACTATTTTTGGCAAAGGGCCAACACTACTGCATGACAGATGTAGAGGTTCTGCAATCATTCGGGCTGGGATGACTGGGCATCTACTTACAGAAAAATGAAGTCCAACTGTTATCTCAGATAATATACAAAATTTAAAAAAGAAGCAATGACTTAAATATAACAGGTAAAACACTAAGATGTAGAAAAAAAAGTGATAAAACTAAGCAACCTTGGATTAGGCAACAGAGTTCTAGATATGGCATCAAAATACAACCAAAAAAAGAGAAAATAGGTAACTTGGACTGCATCAGAAGTAAAAATGTTTTTGAGTCAATTGATGCTTGCTGGGAGCCATTTCTGAAATAAGGCAGGATTGCAAGGGCCCCCACTATCAGATGGCACCAGTCATCTACCATTCTGCCATTTCTGCTTGAGCACTGACCCCCACAACACATTGTCAACTGGCATCGAGTGACTTGCCTTCTTATGCTAAAAATATGCTAAACTGTACCTTGAGAAGGAGATTATAGATATTTCTTCTTTTGTGTTTATGGGAGCAAATATTACATTTCCTGAGACCTGTTTTTCTTCCCCTCAAGAAAACAGGCTATTGAACCCTGCTCACAAAGGACTAACCTTTGCTTTTACTACGCTAAAAACAGTGCCTTGTATTTGAATACTGAGGGCACCTTCCTTTCCCCATATGATAAGCATCTAAATAAGCATCAGGAATCATTGTCTAAGGAATTGCCAATCCTGTTTTATATCTCTTACACTTTTTCAATTAAAAAAGGCTGACTCTCCAGTCAGTGGAGAGATGCCTGCCTGCTGATCAGAAAGAAACTCGTGGCTCTCTCATTCCCTTCCCCTTTCACCAATTCCCATCTCTTTCATGCTGACACTGTCCATCTTTCAGGGGAACCCTGGGCCTGCTGGAGCAGGACTCCTGCAGATGATATCAAGAGAAAGAGAAGAAAATCCACAGAGAAAATATTTATACATCATATATCTGATCAGTATCTAGTATCTAGTATATATGAAGAACCCTTATGACTCAACAATATAAACACAATGCATGGCCAAAAATCTTGTATAGACCTTTTTCCAAAGAATATATATGAATGACTAACAAGCATATGAGAAGATCTTCAGCATCTTTAGTTATTAGGGAAATACACAAAATCACAATGAGATATCATTTCAGACCTACTACAATATCAATAATTTAATGCAAAACAAAACAACAGAAAATAAGATAGGTTGATAAGTATGTGGAGCTAAGGAACCCTCATATGTTGTTAATGTTAATGTAAAATAGCACAGCTACTCTATAAAACAGACTTATTTCTCAATAAGTGAAACATAGAATTACCATAAGACTTGGCAATTTCTTCCTACTATATGCTTTAGAGAATTGAAAATTTTCTGATTATACACTTATAAAAGAATATTCATAGCTGTATACCAGAGTCTAGATCCAGCAGGTTCACAAGGTGCAATTAGCATATTTTAGGATAAGGGTCACGTCACTCCCCATACCAGTCAACAAGATGCCTTGGGGGTCGGTGCTCAAGCAAAAATAATAGAGTGAGGGTGGACATTGGTCACCATCTGATGGCAGGAGACCTTGCAAACCCGCCTTACACCACAAGGAGTTTTCTCAACTTTAGCAAGTTCAGAAATGGCTTCCAACGGCTATAATTTGCACAATAGCCAAAAGTAGAACAAGCCAATTATCAACCAATTAATAAATGAATAAATAAATAGTTGTATAGCCATGAAATAGAATATTATTCAGCTATGAAGGGGTGTGAAAACTGCTACCTGCTGCAGGATGGTTAACACTGAAAACAGTATGCAAAATAAAAGAATCTAAACATCAAAGACCACATATTATATGATTGCATTTATATCCAATATGCAGAAAATGTAAATTTATAAAGAAAAAAAGCTGATTATGGGCTGTCAAGGGATAAAGGTAAAGAGATGTAGAGAGTAACTACTTCATGAGAATAGGTTTCTCTTTGGTGTGATAAGAAAGTTTTGACCAGGAATTCCCAAGCCCCATTGCAACAAGGAAGGAAGGAAGGAAGGAAAATGATAAAATTTCTCTATAATAATCCAGTTCTTTTTTTGTCTAAACTACTACATTAAACTTCATTTTCTTTATCACACAGATAACTTTATTTTTAACAATCATTTCTATGAAAAATTTGATTTCCAACTCTTGTAACTTTGTTTTATTATTTTTAATTTATCTAGAGATTTAATAACTACAATTGTTCATTTTTCTTAGTTAATTGATGTCAGCTATTCTAACTCTAAATTATTTTTGTTAGCCTATGTCATGTATAACTTCTTAAACATAATCTGTGAATTCTCATCATAGTTCTTCAATATTGAATTATGTAAATGTGGCTATTGAAATAAACTATGGTTTAAGTATTGCATACTCTGATTCATCAGTTTTAAAACTCTCAGTTGTAAAGTCATCATAATTAATATTCTATTTCAAAGTCACACAGGGGGTAAATTTAAAAAAAGGAGATATTTTGTTTCATGAAGTCTAAATATATTACTTATGTGGATAAAGATAAAGACTATTTAAGAAAATAGTCACAGATGGAGAGCAGAATAAATATTCTTTAATATTAACATGCTGTGCTCCCCATGTTTCTATGAGTATATTCACTTACCATGTCAATTAGTGTGTTTGCTGTCTTTGAGATATATTTAGATGGTACTGCCAACCTGGGAGAGCACTCACTCCGTGAACTGCTGAATCTACCTTCTCAAATTACTATATTATGAGAGTGTAAAACATACTTTATTGTAATTTCTTTGACACAATTATTTCTATTACAGTGAAGACATTAAAAATAATTGATCACCAATGTAGAGTGTGATCTTAAACTACTAAATTGTGGTATGTCTCCCTTCCCTGAAGGAATATGTGATTTATGTAGCTTGAGAGCGTATTTCTTTTCATTACTACAACTGCCTCATGATCTGCATAGACTTGTACAGGATAAAAAATTTACATAGATTAATATTTTCTTGGTTTTTTAATTCTTAAATAAAATTTTAGATTTGTTAAAGGTATAAGAGCACAGGGCATTGATTTTTTTTTTTTTTACCCTGAACTACTTGAAAATTTTTTTTAGGTTTTTTATTTATTTTTGAGACACAGAGAAAGATGGCATGAGCAGGGGAGGGTCAGAGAGAGAGGGAGATACAGAATCTGAAACAGGTTCCAGGTTCTGAGCTAGCTGTCAGCACAGAGCCTGACGCAGGGCTCAAACCCACAAACTGAGATCCTGACCTGAGCGGAAGCTGGATGCTTACCCAACTGAGCCACCCCGGTGCCCCTACCCTGAACTATTTGAAATATCACCAATATTATATTATTCCTTCTATGATTTCTATGTCGCATGAGTACTTAATGATTTAAACTACTATCTACGATTGCTGTCCTAAATAAATAATTGTTCAACAATCCTCTAAACGTGTGCTCATATGGATTAAAAGACTGAAAGTAACAAATTACACTTTTAGGCAAGGTTTATACCTGACATACATGTAAGTATTTTTACCGAGGAACATTATGATTCCTTTAGTTACTGGAGATTAACCCAAATGGAATTATGATAGAAAGTAACCAATAAAATTTAAAAACTTATTTTCAATATGCCATGGGAAAATAGAACTTAAAATGATTCTTTGAAAGGAAAAGCAGATCTAGGACTTAAATGTGATTATCCAAACCATCTCTTTTGTTTCCCCTTCCAATTCATTTCTTCTTCCGCTGGTCTTGTCAGACAAAGACAACCTGAACAATGAACAGAAACCATATTCATGTTCTTTCCATAGCATAACCCTGGAGTCCAGAAGCTCTTTCTCATTAATTTTAGACAACATTTTTTTTGAGGCAATTGTTTAACATATTTCATTTTATTACTCCCGTCACACTGCTTTGTGGTGATTAGGAGGAAGCTGATAGTCTGTGGTCTGTCATTTGAAGAAGGGGTAAAGGTAAATATTTTCCAAACATAAGCATCATTCTGTATATATAAATATAAATATAAACATACACACACCAAAAAGATCCAATAAGATTGAAGAATCCTACGTTTTTTCCATCCTCATTTATATGGGGAGGAGTCAAAGACTCTAAGAGAATTAAGGGAGGGAAATGTAGATATGGATTATAATTTGATATACACTGAACTTTCACATTCATTTTCTACAAAAAACCGCATACCTTTTAATGAGGTTCAAGAATCATCTTTTTAAGTAATTATTTCTTCAAACAGGATCACAGAAGCCAGTCAGCGTAGTAGTTCATAAGAGCAGCCCTTTAATCCATTTTTAAAATCATAGAACTTTGGAACCAAAAAGGAGTGTACAGATTATTTAACTCAAACTACTTCAGTTACAGATGAGGAAACTGATTCTTGGATATGTTAAACAGTTGTCCAAAGTCACAAAGGAGATTTTAAGCAGTTGCGGAACTTAACATCTTGGTATTTCCTTCACTTAGGAAGCCACCATCAAGACTTGGAAGTGCAGAAATTGTATGATTTGCCTTAACAAGAAAACAATGATGGTTTAGGGAAGTATGTACATCCCTCATCTAAATGTATAAGTTTCAGGCATGAACAAACATAGGTTGCTGTTCTGTCAACTGCTGCCTTTCTGTCCACACAAGTTCCTTTAAACTCCAGTCTTTTGTTCTAGAGTTCTCCCAAAGGAAAAGCTAATCATTAGCACATAAGAAAAAATTCTCTAACTGATCAAAAAAGAGGATGAGGAAATCATACGAATGTTATTGGAATTAAAGCCAAAGACAGATCAAGAGCCAAATAGCACTGATGTGATTCAGAGATGTGTAGAGTGGTATCTATGTTTTTTAAAATTTTTGTCCAACATCATGCTTTCGAAGAATAATCTCCCAATTGACAAGTAAGAAAGTTTCTATTTAACTTTTTCTTACTGCTACAGTTTCTCATTCTAACCCCAGTCATGGAAACTCTTAAAATTAAAAAAAAAAAAAAGAGAGAGAGAGAGCTACCTGAGTGGCTCAGTCTGTTCAGTGTCCAACTTTGGCTCAGGTCATGATCTCACTGTTCCCAAGTTTGAGCCCCATATCAGGCTCTGTGTGGACAGCTCAGAGCCTGGAACCTGCTTTGGATTCTGTGTGTGTGTGTGTGTGTGTGTGTGTGTGTGTGTGTGTCTCTCTCTCTCTTCCCCTCCCCTGCTTGTGCTCTCTCTCTCTCAAAAATAAATAATTTTTTTAATTCTGAAAAAATAAAAGATACTGTTTAACTGACATAGATAATTTAAAAACAAACAATAAGCAAATTTTAAATTAGTTTCCTTATTCATCCTAGAGTATTTTATTAAAATAATTGTCTTGTTATAAAAGTTGTGTATTCACCTCTTCCTATAAATATTATCACTTTTGTCTTTACCTTATAGTAACTGTTAATCAGACATACATATGTAACATGAATAATTCATTAAAGAGAAAAATATCAATTTTAAATGGAAATCATACTCATGATAGTAATATTATTTCTAACAATAAGAGCGTTGATTCTATGCATACTGAAACTAAAATAATATTAAATGGCTGACAGGGATTATTTCATTCAATCATCACAATTTATTTTAAAGAATACTTAGTTATTAGCATAGATAGAAGCAAGAACCCAAACTATTAGCTATTATACTATAATTGATATACAGATAGGTTCTACAGGGAAATAGCCACTAAAATTCTCAAGAAACAAAATAATAAAACATACATATATAAATTAAAATGACAAATATTCTAGTAGAACATTCATAGTATATTTTACTCTCAGTAAATAAATAGATGCAAATGCTTTGATTCATACTTATTTGAATACAAATATGCATCAATCAAATCTTTGGAATGAAAGAAAATGAGAAATATGCAAAACAGTGTACTTATTATAATTGGTTTAGTGATTTACTTGCATAGAATTCAAGATACTAGAGATTGATAAAATTCATGATATCATAAAATATATTACTATTTTCAATCTTATTTTTATGGAAATCAACATTTAATATAAAAAATTTTGGGAATTTGGGATTAGGTAAGTTTGTAATAACTTACCATGAAGCCAAATATAAGTTTGTTGTGGCCATGGTTTCAGAAAATATTAATTTAAAATTAATTGAAAAGCCCAAGACTTCTTTAAAAAATTCCCTCCACATTAAATTTATGTCATCTTAACATCAGAATGAGAAATTTGGTTACTTTCCATTTAAAGTTAATATACATATCTCTTAATAATATACTATGTAATACATGTTACTTTTAAATTATATAGAATAAAACTTCAATTTCAGATATATATTACTTAAGTTGATTAACAGAAAAGAATTAGAATATTATTTTATTTTAGAGATCCAGAAGGGTATATGTATATGTAAACTATAAAATATTAAGTGGTATTTTAAATTTTGATGAGGCATAATTTGTTTCCAATCTCCTGTCTTATTTCTGTCAGTCACACATCAAAGGCCACCCCATAATTGAATTTTCTATATATTTTCAGTCTATTTAAAATATTTTTATTACAAATATATATTTAGTTAATTACTGTTTTAATTTATATACTACTAAGATCAAGACTATACTTTCAGGGATCATTTCTATAGTTTGTTATATACTACTAGGATCAAAACTTCTTTTGGTATAATGTAGTTTATGCTATTTATAATAGATAATTGGGTTTGCTTTTATATCTCAATATATTCATTTATGACTAACTTCCAATGGCATCAGGAAAGAATTGATATTTTAAGAGCCATTTGGACTTTGCATCCATACTTGACAAAATGCTCTGGAAGATTTCCAAACTACATCTTTCTTCACAGAACACACCTTATGTGAGTCTTAGGATCAAAATACCTAGTACTAATTTGTCTGGCAAAAAGAAAAAATATACAGACTTAAAATAACTATTATCAAAATGCTGCTTAGACTGTATTCTGTATATATTAACCTATGTTAGAATATATAGATTTATGAAAGATACCTGAAATCAGGATAAAGAAGTCTCATCACTGCTTTTATTACAAAAATGGAGCTCTAGGCAGATGATAGAAAATGTCCAAGAGAAGCATCTAAAACATAATAAGCTTGCCAAATTACAGACACATTGAGATGTTTACAATTACAGATTCCAATTTTTTTGACCAAAGCAATAAACGAGAATATGTGATTAGTTACCAAAAAGAGTATACAAAACTGAAAAACATCAACAACATGCTAGAATCTTTTTTAAAATGTTGGGCAAGGCAGTTCTGGTGAAACTAACAGAAAAATTCCTTTGATTATTCCAGAACATCAAAATTTCTCAGAATAATAACCTAGAGAAGTTTCCTAGACTTAATAGAAGAAATTGAAAACTTTAATAAATCTATAAGGCTCAAAGTTCAAACCACTTTCCACTTACTGATGCCTATATCAGCATTCTGATTCATGAGAGATTTAGTAACCAGGAATAGTAAGTCATTTCATTCTATGTTCTTCTCTATGAGTTGGATACACTGAAACACAAAGGATAATTAATACATTGTTGAAGTATACAGTGGAGCATTCTAAATAAAGATAAATAAAAATTGACACATTATTAAAAATATGGGTGCTAAAATATTGCATAAAAATATTTCATTAGGTAGTTTTAAAGAAACCTACGATTAATTGAAGTGCGCAAACTGATCAATTTATTTCTCATATAGTGTTTCTCAGGTTTGAAAGCACAGAAATATAAAGCAAAAAACTTCAGATTTAGGAATGGAATAGGTCATGTATGTTGTTGCTTCTAAAACTGAATCACTAATATTATCAGTTAAGTGGCTATCTTGTTTCACCATTTCTCTGTATCCCTTTTAATGTAATTATCTATCTTAAACTATTTCATTCTTGTGACAGATTTCTAATTTTCATTATAATCCCTTCTCATTCTTGTAAATGCAGACCCTAAATCACACCTAGATTTTCATGTGACTCTTTAATTTTAAAAGCTGGGGGCGAGATTTTGTTTCTCTTTCCCCCGATCTCCAAATTTGAAACTGTTTTACAATCTCATAGTTCATCCATGTATTTCCTCTGAAAACAAAGCCCTCCCTTTGATTTCCTCTCTCCTAGAGTGTAGGGACTCATTAAGACTTGTGTAAAGTCTGAAAGGCTTTCCAAAGGGACTCCCAGATTCAGTTCCCTCCGTTATATGCGGGAGAGCTGACCCATCTTCATTAAATCAACTCTGCTTATATTACACCCTACTAACTGAGCTCCAATGTCTATAATTCCTTTATATCATCATACGTACATATGTAGCATTCTTTGCAATCTAACCAAGACCCACTTTGCCAAACTTATTTCTTCCCACATCCTGAAAGTACAGTCTGTATTTTGCCCAAGTGCTTACCTTTCCTATATCCATAACCAAGCTGTTTTCTCACATGGAATTATCCTTATATCCCGGGAAGGAGAGGGAGAGGAGGGTGGTCTATCTTCCAGTTCTCAACTAAATATCTCAATTTTATGTCTTTCAAAGTCTGCTTCTTCCATTCTATCATGAAATGCTTGAAGACACAGTCTTGCTCATTTTTGAATTCTTATTTCCTTCTGGTTTAGTAACATCAGCACATAGCATGCCTTAAATAAATGAATGTTGTAAGAGTTAATTATCAATTCAGGATGGAATACAAATAATTTTCTATTAATTCTCATTAATACTAATTTTTCATTGAACAACCATTATTAAGCTCAACTATTAACTAACACTTGCACAGATAATATTTATGAATTCTCTTCTACTTGTTCTTTGTAAAATTACATTGATTTTTAAAAAATAATAAACATAGCTTATAACACTGGAAGATGCATATTGGTAAAAAAAAAAGACTTAATTTTTGTAACTCACTAATTAATTAAGCACAGATTTTAGTTTTAAAAAGATTATCCAGACACTTTTATGTCTATGTGCATATGTACATTTGAAACATAATTTAGCCTGTATTATTAGCATTTTCATTATGATACAATATAGCTATTTTATCACTTTTTTTTATTTTAGAGGGAGACAAGCAAGTGTTAGTGAGGGTGGGAGGAGAGGGGCAGAGGGAGAAAGACAGCACCTATTTTGTTTGTTTGTGTACATGTAGAATTTATTTATTTATTTATTTAGATTGTTTTATTGTCTTTTTTTTGTTTTAAAATTTATTTATTTAAATTTGAGTTAGGTAACATGCAGCAGAGTATTGGTTTCAGGAGTAGATCTTAGTGATTCCTCACGTAAAACACCCAGTGTTCATCTCAACAAGAGATGGATAATCAACCAACAGAGCCATCCATTTGCCCCGCAATATAGCTATTTTAATAGCTACTTTGTATTACCCTGAACAAATTATCAGGGTAATTTACATTTTAAGTGTAAATCTGAATTTACATTTAAGATGATTTACATTTTAAGGTGATTTAATCTTTGAAAAGTATTATTATTATTATTATTATAAATAATGTCACTATGAGTTGATAGTGCAAACTGAGACACTTTGGAAATAAGAATGATGCATATTCCACATTCACTCTAGTCATAAACAATGTTGTAATGAACAACATTGCAAACATAGTTTTGAGGTAAACCATACATTTTTATTGTTGCTTCTGCAAGTTTGAGTTGCTGTGTCCGAGTATAAATATTTTTTGTCTTTAAATTGTGTTCCCCTTAGAATATCAGTATTTGGTATTCTGCTACCAGCAATAGAAGACAGTAATACTCCCTGTACTCTCAGTGCTCAGGGAGTCCTTTTCCATAACACCATACATTTAAACAAGGGATCATGTTGCAAAGTTGATTTGACTTTCATTTCTTTGAATAGTGGTGATGTAGAACAGACCGTCTTATATTGTTTTGGCTATTAGTATTTCTACCGTAAATTTTGAAAGCCTAGGAAAGTCATTGTTTATTTTTTGTTTGATTTTGTTTTCTTTTGCTTTAAGGATGAATTCTGGCTGTATGAACATTGAAGGCAATAGAGAACTATAGAGTAGTTAAAGTAATCACAAGCTAATGTGATTTGAGGTTTATCTTCAACATTGTCTGGCATTGGAAATCTAAAAAAAATTAAAATATTTAAAATATAACATTTAATAACTTACTGATGAAAATATGATAATTAAGGGTAATAAGATAATTGAAGATAGGATAATAGGGAAATATTTCTTTGGAAATTTATTTTTAACTTATTGTTATAATTATATATTTTAAATAAAAATGAATAAGTATATCAGCACAATTTCTTTATTACCAATATTATTGTTTTGCTGAGAGGCCAACCGAGGCCACTAAAGCCGAATTAAGGGAGTTTTTATTACCAGCCAGGACACTGAACTCTAAAAGTGCAGCCCTGAGCCCAAGGACTTGGGGCTTTTTATAACGAGTAAGTGGGCAAGCAGGCAGTACAGAAGCAGAACTGAGCGGTTATTGCAAAAAAGCTACAAAGTGATAAAGAAAACAGCCCTTACCCTGGTGTGTCAGACAACATTTGTTATTTTGAAGGCACGGTTTAGGGTTTTGGGGAGTTTTAAGGGAATAGCCATTATCTCAAGGACAAAGTATGCACACTGTGTCACAAACAACCATTAGCAAGGGACATTAACCCTTGTCTTCTTACATGTTTTATTTTCCTTGCACCTCAGGATGGATAGTCACGTAGCCCTCAGCACAGGCCCAGAAGGTAAACTCTGGGTCAAGATGGAAGGACTGAGGCTAAATTCGTGTGTAACATTACATTTGATCAGATGGATTACTTAGTATTTTATATATTGGCCTATGAAGCTAATATAAATTTTAAGTCGGACTGGAACGGCTGCATTTGAAAGAACACTTGTTGATTTACCTTAAAATTTGTTCTTTATTTTATTTTTTGTTAAGAACATGAGTCAGGAAGTCATCTGCCTTCTGAAAAATAAGAATAAAACATAAAATGTCAATTTCGTGAATATGAATGAGTACCAAGCTGTCTCTAAAGGACAATTGGATTATTATCAGAAATTGTTTTTAGGTAGTTTGAAATGAGTAGATTGCACTCTGACCAGAGAATCATTTTAACCTACATAATGGATAAAAAGCTGAGTTATCAATAGGAATATCTATGAGAATGCAATCAAATTGAGAAACAAATTAATTATAATTTCTCATTATATCAGTCCTGGCTAAATTCTAAAGTTTACTCTGTCTTATGGAGGGGATAGATGTGAAAGTAAAGGTGCTTAATTTAGTTATAATTAGATTTTTAAATGTTTACTTTCTTCTAGTATTTGAGCAAATATTACCTTGGAAGACTAGCAATCTATCTCAAATAGCTTTTCTCCCTATAATTAGATTAATATCGAGTTGCTATAGTCAGATAAAGTTAAATAGGTATAATGTTTTTTTCTTAATGCAATTGAATTTCTGTGAAAATTAATGATAAATATTAATCGCTTGGGGGCAGATATCTAGATAAATGTCAGGTTAACTGATGAGGTTTTTGGGAGGTGATAGTGGGCTTGTGGGGTCTGGAGCCAACGGGCAAGAAAGAGTTCTTGAGACACCTTTGGTGTAAATGGTGATTTTATTAAAGCACAGGGACAGCACCTGTGGGCAGGAAGAGCTGCCCCAGGACCCTGAGGAGAGACTGGTTCTATACTATGGAGTTGGGGGGAGATAAAGTCCAGGGGAAGTGTCCAGTGAGGTCTTCAGATGCTAAGGAAGATTCCCAGGATACTGGAGGTCTAGCTATTATTGTCAAGCTAAGGTTGTTATTCCCTCTAGCAAATTATTAGCATTAAGACAGTAGGAAGTTCCTAGAGAAAAGTTTTACCCTGCCAGCCTTAAGTATTTGTCAGTGGACTGCAGGTTATAAGGAAATTTTGTTCTATCTGTCTTTTCCTTCTGCCTTTGTTTCCCACATTACTGTGGAGGGGTGATGGAGACATAGGTCCTGCAGAACTGTGATCTCCATCAGTTAACCATTTGTTTTTTCCCCTTTCCTTTGTCGTTAGGTGGTCAGGAGTAAGAAAGAATATCACATCTATCCCACCTTGGGATGGGGGGGTCATGTTTGTGGCCCGTCAGCTTGCCTTAAGCATCCTCACCATTCCCCACTGAGCAATTTGGATCCTTAAAATCTTTAAGGTTGTTGAGGGTGGAAGGCCTCACCTTCTGTAACTTCTTCCTGCTGAATAGGGCCATTGAGAATCCCTACGATGGGTCAACACTGGTCAGTTGGGGAAGTTATAGGGGAGTCAAGAAAGGCAAAGACAGCCACTGCAGGGGAGACAGCATTTGGGAAACAGCATCTATGAGCCTCCAGGAATAGAAAGGACCATCTCTCTCCTGGAAGTTATGGTGGTGAAGGAGTCTTGGCATCAGGCAGGAGACACCAGAAAAGGCAACAAAATAAGGTTAATCTTAAGAAAAAGCTTAACTAAAAAATCTCTGTTAACTCCATTCCATTACTGTCCTTTGAAGAGAAATTTGAGGTATTTCACTGGTTTACAGGAATAAGAAAGCATGGTAACTGGCCTACTAGATTCCTGTGAGGAAGGTACAGGTTTAATTTTTTGATATGTGAGTCCATGAGGAATGGCCTTCCACAGTGGAAGTACACAATATGACCTGTCAGGGGCCCTTCTGTTTTTGGAATTAAATCCCCTGATGTATTAGACTTTTAATCCTTTAAATAAACCATGTATACTGGGTTTATATGGGGTAGGTTTCTAGTAACTGTTAGATCAGCTTTACAGAGGATATGACTTATATATTTAGTGATGTCTGAATTAACCAGGCCTCAAACAAATAATTAAATAGAGTGTTATTATCTTTATCTATTGATAGGTCTTCAGTGAAAAGAAGACTTTCCATATGTAATTATTGGGGGGAGTCCATACCACTTTTATTTATAAAACAATCGTATGCCCATGGGGTACTGTTATCCCCCACAGAATAAAAGATAATTGTCTAGACCAGTGCTATTGTGATAATTTCTTTGAAGTTTACCTCAAGTTGTCCAGTTTAGGCAAAGAAACATTTAAAGACAACCCAAACTAGAATTTAACATCCATAAAGGTACATTACTGAAACATAATTTTTATCTCATTTCCAGAGATAGCCAAATCAAGACTAATTGTAAAACAAATCCAGTTTTAGCAAACGTGGCCTAATTATTTACATAAGGCCAACAAGTGTAGTGATTAATTATATAGCTCTTTTAAAATTTGCTTTGCTGAACTTTTCATAAGGAATCTAGATCAAACATTTAGTAGCCTCTCCAGGTCAGAAGCAAAGCCAAGTACTTGCCATCAGACATGCCTGCAGTACCTGTAGATTTGGGCAGACTCATCTTTATGAGGTCCCTGAAGTATCCTGAGTTTCCTGCACTTGCTAAGAAGTGACATTGTTTTCTCACCTGATAAGGCTACTGGGAGCTCTGTAACCAAGGTATCACGCCAACACTCCCAAGGGGCTTTCTGGCTTCATGTTTCATAAGTCAGTCTTAGTTTCTTAAAGCTGTTTAGGCACATCTGAGTCTATGTATGTCACTCAAATATGACATTCCAGGCAATGCCTGGTAAAATAAACCAATGTTTACAATTGAGTCCTTTTACAAGGAAAATAGATTCTTATTGAAACTCATGCAAATAAGTATGATTGCCACAAAAGAAACAACACTCCTTGAGAGTTTGTGAATTTTAGAGGGCTTAAGTACAGAGAAAAGTTAAATGCCTCAGTTTGTTTAGAGAAAAATACTTTATAGCCTTTCTGTTTATTGTAGATATTAAGAGAATTTTTTTTAAAAATTTTAATGTTTATTTATTATTGAGACAGAGAGAAACAGAGCATGAGTGGGGGAGGGGCTGAGAGAGAGGGTAACAGAGAATCCGAAGCAGGCTCCAGACTCTGGGCTGTCAGCCCAGAGCCCGATGCGGGTCTTGAACCCACGAACCATCAGATCATGACCTGAGCCAAAGTCATACACTTAACCAACTGAACCACCCAGGTGCCTCAAGAGAAGTTTTTCTTAATCTAGAAGAACAAACATTAGAAAACCAGAAATATTTTAAAACAATAATTACAAAGCTATGCCAAAAAAACCCAAAACGTACATGATTAAAGATCTGATGAGAGTTCCTTATAATCCAATTGACAAGGACATTTAATTATTTGTGGGGCACATGACACCTAAATAATCAGAATATTAAGTCAAGGCCTTATACCAGAAAAAAATTAAAACTTTAGGAATTTTATATGCTTCAACAGGTCTAGTATTTACCCATGCAATACATCCTAAGGTTTACCAATATTTGACAGTGCTTCCAGAGTTAACATATCAAATAAGCCTCATTGGTCAAAAGGACTTCATTTACAATTTAAATCTAGGGACATTTGTTTAAAAAAAACCACAAAGTTATAAAGCATAAACCATGTTTACCATCAAACCCAAATAAGTTTGCAGTAACTCAAAATCAGATAAACCTTATATTTAGTCGTCAATGCTTTTGCACTCCATTATATTTGGAAAAGACCTAGAAGTCCAGTGAATTCAAGCCCAATTATCTCACACACAAAACTAAAGTTTCAGATTGCTAAAGACTGAAAACTATCTTAACTATTTACCCATGGAAACTTTGCAACAGAATTAACCACCCTTTACGTTGCCTTTTTGCTAACAAATTGTAATAGAGACAACACAACCTTATTTGACCTTTAGCAAAATGGAAGATGTTTGATATTAAATGCTGATAGAGAGGTCTATCTTAGACAAACAAACTTAAAGTAGCTTAAACATCAAATATGTTCCTCCTTCATCCATTTAAAAGACAACAGTGTTCCCCATTGTCAACTTTTACCTGAGACACCAGGTGGGGGGATCTGAAGTGGGTGGTCCATGTGGGGGCTTTTCTCTCCTAGACACTGAGGGTGGGAGGAGGAGCTAATGGTTTTGGAGGAGGCACAGGACTGCGGATGGTATAGAATCAGTTATGCAGGCTGCACCCTAGTTGGTGCAGTAACAGCAGGAGGCAGAAGAGGAGAGATGCCACCAGCAGGTAGAGAAAGAGAGTTCCCAGTTGTATATCTTGTCAGTTTAGAGGAGCAGATGCCATGTTTGTGTTTCTTTCCACCAACAAGTGGAAATAGGCAGTCCATGTCAGGCCAGAGAAGACAGGGAATTTCCCTGAAACAAAGGGAGTTTGGGCAGCTGCTCCTTTTGGGAATAGCCCGTAAAGTCCCCATCTTGGGGTAGACTAATCAATTGGCTGAATTATAGGGGTTAACCTGGAAATGAATGAGGGAGAGACCCTCACATCTGTTAGGCAGAGGATCAGCATCAGCTTCATTAGAGATGGCCTGTGTTTCCTCCAGAGACCTGGATTTACTTGGAGGAGGCCAATGTAGACATTCAGTGTGTCAGGAGGGAACCTTAAGATTGGCAGCCATCCTGTTGACTTAGGTGGCTGTCCCATGCCCAGGACAGACAACTTTGTATGAGGACAAGAATAGAGAAGGCATTGAGTTTCTGGGTCTTAACACCATTCCAGACAGGGTACTAACTTCCAGCCAAAAGGCAAGCTTCCTCCTCCCTATAGAGTAGCCATGAGTTAGAGGATTGCAGCCTGAGCAATCCACAGGGAAGTGTTCCACATAAGACCAGACTTCTCAAAAGTCCCCTGAAAAGAGAATACAGGAAGAAAAGAATACTCACAAAGTTTGCACTGAAGCTCAGAGTCCACATGAAAGGACTCATTGCCCCACACTGGACGCCATCAAGTGATGAGGGTTTTTTGGGAGGTGATAGTGGGATTTGTGGGGAGGTTTGAAATAAGTAGATTGCACTCTGACCAAAGAATCATTTTAACAACAACAAAACAAAACAAGACAAACAAACAAACAAACCCTGAATTATCAATAGAAATATCTGTCAGATAGCAATTGAATTCAGCAACAGATTAATTATAATTTTTCATTATATCAGTACTAGCTAAATTCTAAAGTTTACCCTGTGTTATGCAGGAGATAAATGTCAAAGTAAAGGTGGTTCATTTAGTTATAATAATTTGATTTTTAAATGTTTACTTTCTTCTACTATTTGAGCTAAATATTATCTTGGAAGACTAACAATCTATCTCAAATAGCTTTCCTCAAGTAGATTAATATTGAGTTGCTATAGTCAGATAAAGTTAAATGGTTACAATAGTATTTTCTTAATGTAATTGAATTACTGTGAAAATTATTGATAACTATTAATCACTTGGGGACAGATATCTAGATAAATGTCAAGTTAACCATATAGTTATTCTAATTGAATATATAATGAAAAGTAACAATATATGTTAAACTAAACAACCTTAATTATGTAGATTTGTGTCCTGCATCCTTTGCAAAAGTGCAAAGAAAAGAAAAATATAAATACTTTCAAATTGTTTGTGGTTGAAGAATGCTGTTTCAAAATATTCTGAGCGATAATAAAGAAAGTATAATCAGGAAATAATACATTTTGTTCAACATTGGATTTGCCATAAAATGTCTTGCTGTCTAGCTGTCATGGACAGAAAAACCAATTATGGCATTGAAGGCTGTAGCTTAATGAGAGGTAATCAATCAGTTAATGCAAACATGATGCTCAAAATATAGTTGACACAATTATGTTAAATGTACATATAACTCCTGAGGACATATTGCAGTGAGTCTACTCATAGTCTTCCATGTCAAATTATCACCACTTTTTCTGCTATGAATTCAGTACCTTAAAGATTAAGTTGCTATTTATTTTAATTACTCTGCAGGAAGCTTTTAGAAATATCTAGGGGACCTGGTGGCTCAGTCGGTTGAGCTTCCGATTTAGGCTCAGGTCAGGATCTCATGGTTTATGAGTTCGAGCCCTGCACTGGGCTCTGTGCTGACAGCTCAGACTCTAGGGCCTCCTTTAGATTCTGTGTCTCCCCCTCTGTCTGCCTTTCCTATGCTTATGCTCTGTCTCTCTTTCTCTCAATAATAAATAAAAACGTTAAAATTTTCTTAAAAAAGAAATATCCAATTTTGGTGCACCTGAGTGGCTCAGTTGATTGAATGACTGACTGTTGATTTTGGCTCAGGTCATGATTCCAGAATCATGAAATCAAGCCACATGTTGGGCTCCATGCTGAGAGTGGAGCATTTTTAAGGTTCTCTCTTTCTCTGTCTTTCTCTCCTTCTGTCCCCTCCCCCACTTGTGCAGGCTCTCTCTCTAAAATTAAAAACAATTTTAATGAAATATACAATTTTATTTTTATATGGATGTCTATTTCATCTTTCAAGTGTTTCTAAATCTATTTAGAAAATCTCTTATCTTCAGTATGTATTTTAGAATACAATAACAATAATTACCTTTATATCATTATTTAATTATAATGAAGAATAATCAACTATATTATAGATCATCTGTTGGTTACTCAGCTATTTAAGTTTTATATATCATATCAAAAATTTAAATGGAATATTAAGTTCCTTGTCATAAACAAATGACAAAGACACACATAAACATGTATTACTTTAAAAACGTTTGGATTAATTTTGATAGATAATATATATTGATGTAAATGAAGATTATATACAAAGGAATAAATGTATGATATGTAAAGCACATTGAAATATATGCATGTCATATGAACTTTTTGATTACTTGATGTTCATCTTCATTGGAATATGAGTTTCAAACTTCAAAAGAAAAAACTAAACCAGTCAGATCAAGTTGTTTTAAATTAAATTTCAGAATTCTATTTGTCCATGATATGTTTCTCTAATGAATTAGGACTTATTCATTCACCTATTTATTCACTACAGTGTGTTGACCAGCTAATGTGGTCTAGGCTTTTTTTTAAGTATTGGAAACACAGAGTGGACAAATAGAAAAATCATATTTGTTCTCATGGAATTTCATTGCTGTGATAATTTCAAGTAAGAAAAAAATGCACCTCAATCACATTAATAACCTCAAAAGTATAGCAACAAAGAAGCTAGTTCTCAATTAGTTAGAGTTTCTCTGCTGTTAACCATTAATAACAAGAATGAGAAGCAATTTTGTGCAGGGTATTTGCCTCATTGGTTTCAGTTCTTTTCCTCGTCATTTCTTAGTTCCACCATGTTGAACAAAGAGACCAATTTCTACACATTCCAACTAGGATCAGTAGAAAGAAAGGATTGGTGAAAGATTGGAGGGTGGAGGAAAGGAAAATCAAGGGCATTTCTGTCTCTGGCATCTCCAGCATTGCCCCATCTTCTGTGGCTCTGATTGCCAAAGGAGAACCCATTTCTACTCACATAAGAGCAGCCTCTTATGTGAGTGTGGTCCCCTAATTTCAGGGAGGTCCAGGCTATTGGATTAGTTTCCACCTACACCTACTTCTCCTATTATTTCTTCAGCTATCTAAGACAGCTGTCTCCTTGCTGCCAACATAGACGTGTCTTTTTCTTTCTTTCATTCTTTTCTTTCTCTCTTCCTTCCTTTCTTCCTTCCTTTTTTCTTTCCTTCTTTCTCTTTCTCTTCTCTTTTCTCTTTTCTTTCTCTTCTCTTTTCTCTTTTCTTTCTTTCTTTCTTTCTTTCTTTCTTTCTTTCTTTCTTTCCTTCTTTCCTTCCTTCCTTCCTTCCTTCCTTCCTTCCTTCTTTCTTTCTTTCTTTCTTTTTCTCTTTCTTTCTTTCTAATTTCTTTCTAATGTTTAATTATTTTGCAGAGAGATGGGACATGGAGAGGGGCAGAGAAAAAGAGGGACCAACATAGGAGTTCCCTAACCATTTTCTGTTTGTCTTTTCAACTATTCCATCTCACATTATCAATTTCTTGTATTGATGTTTTGTTTTAAAATCTTAAAGTTGTTTCTGTTTTTCTGACTTAAATTTATACTAGTTAAAATACTGATGCCTATGAAAATCTGGAGAGTAAAAGTGATTTTTAACAGTGTCCAAAATTTTCAGAAGCTGATTATTTTTCAGTAGCTATTTACTTTTAGGGGTTCAAAACAACAATTGTTTGAGAACATGCTTGAGGATATTTCAATTAAGTTCATAAGAAAAATTAAAGCTAAAATCTACATTTAGAAGAGAAATCTTAAGTGATACCTGTATTAGGGATGAAATATTTTGCTTCATTTGGCTTTAAAAGGTTAGAATAATTTCTAATTTCTTTTGAAATGCTTTTGATTATGGTAAAAGTTACTGGGCTTGCCCCCACAGAATGTCAGATGCATTAAAATAACCCTGTGTAAATGAGTTAGTAAAATTTTCATTAAATGGGATCTTATGATTGAAATCCTAAGAAATTCCTCGAGATACTATTTTATTTAACTGTAAAACTATAATGAAAAACATAAAATAAAACAAGGGGAAAATGATGAACTAAGAGATAGTCCCATTATAATTTTATAGATTTTTCTATGGTGCAAATTCTGTCTGGATCTTCTTATTTACTTTGTATACTTTTGTCATCTAGTATATTTTTGTTTTGGTGACAAATAGCAAAAGGAAAAGATGAGTGGGTTAACATAAAAGTGGCTCCATAAAAATTTGTATTTCACATCACTCATGCTCTAAACTTGTCATTTCAAAGCTACAAATAGAAGATGGCAATTGTTATGAGTGCTTTTATTTTGTTTAGTTTCCTAATTTTTTGACCTTGTAGAACTAAACTGTTCTCTTATTTTAGTCTGAACATAGATTCTAAGCCTATATTTTGACTATCTACACATTAAAATATTAAATCAATAAGAGTACTTAAATATGAAAATAAATGTAATAGTCACCAAAGTGTGACAGGAAAGCAAGGGGGTTAATCAGGGTGAAAATTCAATGTTTCAAACAGAAAATCGATTGTTAAGTTCTCAATAAACATATAGCATTCCAACTTTGCTGCACCCATGCATGATTAGTGAGAGTGCCAATGGAGGGTGCCTTGGCAACATCTAACTACATGGCATAGTTACATTGTTTTTAATAGACTCACTTCTAAAAATCAAATTTAAAAACACAATGTTAAGCGAAATAAGTCAGGCAGAGAAGGACAGATACCATATGTTTGCACTCATAGGTCTAACAAGAGAAACCTAACAGAGGACCATAGGGAGAGGAAGGGGGAAAGAGAGCTGGGGAGAGTGAGGGACACAGATCAAGGGAGACTACTGAATACCCTGAATACCAAAGACAAACCATGGACTGAAGGGGGGGGGGGAGGGAAGGAAGGGTGTGATGGTCATGGTGGGGGCCACTTGTGGGGAAAAACACTGGGTGTTATATGGAAGCCAATTTGAAAATAAACTATTAAAAATAAATAAATAAATAAAATAAAAAGTTAAAAAATAAAAAATAAATAAAAAATAAAAACACAATGTTAAAATATGACAAGCTATTACATGCAGTACTATTAATAATAACAAAGATAGGAAGTCACCCAAAAAATATGACTAATATAGTACTAGATAACAAATAACTTTGCATCCTTTTCTTTTTCTCAATTTTTAAAATGTTTTTATTTACTTTGTGAGAGACAGAAGAGCATGAGTGGGGGAAGAGGGGCAGAAAAAGACAATGAAACCCAAGCGGTCTTTGCAAGATCAGGCACAGAATCTGACATGGGCTTGAACCCACAAAACTATAACATCATGACCTGAGATGAAATCAAGAGTTGAATGCTTAACAGACAGAGCCACTCAGGTGTCTCAAACTATTTTAAACCTTTAGGAATGAATACTATGAAGCTATAAAAAGAAATGATAACTATCTTTTACATATTACTTTGGCAGTGGTTTTCTTTTTTCAAAAATTTCTTAATGTTTATTTATTTTTGAGAGAGAGTGAGAGAGAGAGAGAAAGAGAAAGAGAGAGAGGGAGGGAGGAGGGAGGGGCAGAAAGAGAGGGAGACAGAGAATCCAAAGCAGGCTTCAGTCTCTGAGCTGTCAGCACAGAGCCCAACGCAGGACTTGAACTCACAAACGTTGAGATCACAACCTGACCCAAAGTCAGGCACTTAACCAACTGAGCCATCCAGGTGCTTCTAGCAGTGTTTTTCAACTGGGAGTGATTTTGCCACACCTGGATTCATATTCGGAGATATTTTTGATTATCATGACTTGGGGTTCCTACCTAGTTTGTAGAGGCCGTAAATGCTGTTAATCACCTTGCAATGTATAGGACAGCCCCCAAATAAAGAATTATCCAGCCCCAAATGTCAGTAAGGCCAAGACAGAAAACTCTTTACTATGATCATCAACACCAGGATACAACTTTTAAGTGGAAAATATGATGGGGGACAATAATATGACTATTCTATCACATAAATACATACATGCTTTTTTTTCCTAAGCCAAACTGTATCCAGTTTTCATAAACAATCATGGTATTTCAGGCAGGACATGGGCAAACAAGCGTTAATAGTATATACTTTTAAATTAAAATATTAAAGAACAATCTTTAAATTAAAAAAGTTTTGATTGGAGGGACAGAATAGAAAACAGATGATAGCGATAAAACTAGAATTATCTGAATTGTTCTCTATTTAATTTAATTGTAAAATGTGCACTGCCCCCAAAATGAAATAAAAATTTTAACAATCTAACGGTTGTATATTAGATTTTTCTTTTTAGAAATAATTTATCTAGAAATAACATTTCTGATGGATTGAGAGAAAATAGAGAAGCCACTGGGTACCATGAACAAGGCGAGCATAGTAGTTTTTATTATTGTTGTTTCTATGAAGATTGAATCCGAGGGAAAAATGTAAAGAAACAGAGATTGATGCTCTAACGAGAAACAGGATATTTAATAGAGCTAGAATTCAGAGACTAGGGAAGGAGTAGAATAAAGAAAGATGGTAAGTTTGTAAACCAGGAGGAGGAAGGAAGTACAGTGGAGATGTAAAGAATGAACACAGGGACATTTTGAGGCAAAGAGGCTTCCAATTGAATAATCATCTTTGTCACATAACCTGATCTTCTACATAATTTATGGAAAGCAAAGAAGTTGGGGTTAGATTATAAATTTGAGGAATGTGAATTGTGTGGGAACTGTGGATCCAGGGATATCTTATAGGTGAATTAGGGAAAAAAATGCAAAAATATTTTTTTCAGTTCAGAAGATTTTTGAAGTAAACCATAAGGAAATCTGGGTTGTATGACTATGGAGCTCCGGCGGCCAGTGTAGAGAATCTACTTAAGCTGCATTGAAGATAAACATGGAAGTAAGAATACATTAAATGGCCTTGTTTTTCACACTAATTTGATTGTGATTTTAATATCAATTTCTCCAAGCTTTTTTCATGTTTAGAATAGTTTATCCAATATATATTTAATGAAACAGAAATTCAAGCATATGAGCATATCAAACATGTTTATATCTTGTACATTTATATAGGAATCATGAAATAATATGTATATTATTGAGCATGTGTTGTGGCACTTACATGTGTTTGCTCATAAATAGCAGAGTCATAGAAGTTAATGGTAACTCCTCTGTGTTTTGAATTCACCTTATCTGTTAAGATGCAAATTAATAATAATAATTGGATATTTGGAAAATTTCCCAGAAAATTATTTTACCAAAGATGTTCAATTCAAACTTAATTAATTTGTTTTGATTTTTGTTTTTCATCAGTTTGATAAAGATGATGCTTGCATAAAAGAAAACATGCTGAATTAAAAGTTGTAATTTTGCCACTAGATCACTAGATGGTATGCAGTTTCTTTAAGGAAATTTGAATTAGAGAATGTGCAAATCACTAACTTCATGCCCAATAGCTAGCTTTATTCATCTATTGATATTTATTTCCCTCAAAATTAATATATTACTAAAGATTATTATTAACAAAAAATATAAGCATCTTCCTATTATTATATAGTAAAATGATGGCTTTCCTGATTGTTGATTAACTATTAAAACATGTCATTTTTGTTTATAATTTATAGTTGACTACCAGGTCTACCTAGAATATAATTCATAAAAAAGTTATATGCTAAGATACCTATACAAACATTAATTTTACATTTACCAGTTCTTCAAGTGCAATAGAATATCATTTATGTTAATATTGACAACTAATGTCCAATCTGATATTGTGCCTTTATTAATAGGCTTCCTCCAGGCTAAATAATTCCAGGTTATCATAATAAAAGTCCCAGGCTATTCCACACTTAATAACTGAGCTATATTGATTACTGTTCTAAGCCTGCCAAAGTGCTAAGGGAACTGGGCCATTAATAATATCTGGGTTATCAAAAATAAAAAAGTCATATAACTGCTTAACTGTGATATTTATAAAATATTAGAAATTCTAAAACATTAAGTGAAATTTTCAGCTATAATTTAAAGCATTTGCCAAAATCTCTTTATAGAGTTAGGACATTTCTGTTCTTATTCAATACCTACTAATCAGATGTGAGCCATATGTATAGATATGTTTTAATATAAAATTTTAGAAAATACCTCTGATATGCTGAAAAAACATGATTTGACATCTAATGCTTTGCAAAATAAAAACTAAAAATTTAAATTCTAGTACTATTTAAAAGCACTTAATTTTAAAAGAAAATCTCATGTTGGAATTAATTCCTTAAATGGATATATTTTTGTTTCTCATTAATTAACAAAATCTTGTGTGGGCTTCTGATTTCAGCCAAGATGGGGTAGCCACATTCTTCCCAGTTCCTATCTTACAACTAACAGAATGAGGACTAAGATTGGAGAAAGCACCCTGCCCAATCAAACTTACTATATAGCTGTAGCAATGAAGAGTGTGGCGTTCTTAGAGGAATAAACATCTAGATCATTAGAATTCAGAAACAGATGCATATAGTACACCTGGATCATTATTCACAAAGGTACAAAAGGTACTCAATGTATTTGGGGAGCATTTTCAACTAATATGCTGAAGCAGTTCTTTACCCAAAGGCAAATGACTGACGGAAGAAAAAAAAAACACTTCTACCTAGATCTTACCCTTATGCAAAATTGTATAGATCATGGACCCATAGATTATGTTTTTATGTATAAAGCATAATGCTTTTTTTTTTTTTAGGAAAAAATACAAGAAAATCTGTGTGATCTAGGGTAGGCAGGGTTATTGGACTTTACTCCAAAAACACTATCTTTAACAGAAACAAAAATCAACAAATGACACATTATCAAAATTAAAATCTGTTGGCCTTCATAGACTCTGTGGAAAGAATAAAAGACAAGCTAAGAAATGGAAGAGAATGTATATTATATAAAGAACTTTCAAAACTCAACAGTAAAAATATTCCAATTAGGAAATGATCAAAATACATAAAGAAACATTATACCTAAGACAATTTAATTGGCAAATAAACATAAGTTGTTTATTCTCATTAGTTATGAAAGAAAAGCAAATTAAAACAACAGTGAGATTTTGCTACATGAAGCTATCATGATGGCTAAAAATGTAAAAAATATTGACATCACCAAAAACTACAAGGATGTGGAGAAACTGGATAAATCCTACCTTGCTGGTAGAAATAGAAAATAGTATAGCCACTTTGGAAAAGAATATGACAGTATAACTGGGTCATCAATTGGGTTAAGCTTCAAAATTTGGCTCAGGTCATGATCTTGCTTTCTATGAGCTTGAGCCCCACGTCAGAGTCTGTGCTGACCGCTCAGAGCCTGGAGCCTGCTTAGAACTGTGTCTCTCTCTCTGCACCTTCTCCACTGGCATGCTGTCTCTTTCTCTCTAAAAAATAAATAAACATTAAAAAATAAAAGGAAAACTATGTTCACACAAAATTCTGTATACCTATGTTCATAGAAGCTTTAATCATAATAGCTAAAGGTTGGAAAAAGCATAAATGCCCTTCAATGGGTGAAAGTTTAATTTGTCATACATTCCTACCATGAGATACTATTTGCAAAAAGTAGTGATACAACAAACTATTTGGATGAATCCAAAAATAAATATGCTGAGTAAAAAAAAATCTCAAAAGATTACTTATATATGACTGGATTCATACATCATTCTTAAAATGACACATTTACAAAAATGAAGACATTAGTGATAAAAAATTAGAATGGGAGCGCACAAGAGATGCAACCATGACTGTGGAAGGGTAGCACAACGGATCATCGTAATGGAATTGTTCTGTGTCTTGACAGTGTTTAACACATGAGGTCACAAAAATCCCCATGTGTTAAAACCACATGGAGCTAAATACACACACATGTATTTAGCTAAATTCCCACATAGTATTGTAATACTGATGAAATCTGAATAAGATAATGGATTGCATTCATGTCATTTTCTTGGTTACGATATCCTTTTATATTTATGCAAGATATTTGCATGGGGGAATACTATGTGAGGGGTATATGGAATCTTTCTTGCATTTAGATTTCTTATAAAAGCACATGAATCTACAATTTTTGCTAAAACAAAAACAAGAACAACAAAAACTTGTGCTTGATTATACATTATTTTCTTTATCTTAATTCCACTGTAGTTACCATACAGTGCTTTATTAGTTTCAGGTGTACAATACAGTTATTCATCAGTTCTGTATATTACTCAGTGCTCATCATGATAAATGTACTCTTAATCCTCTTCACCTGTTTTCACCCTTTCTGCTCTCTCCACTCTGGTAACCACTTGCTTGTTCTCTATAGTTAAAAGTCTGTTTTGTGGTATTGGGAAAACTGGAAAGTAATGAAGAATGAAACTGGATCACTCTCTTACACCATACACAAAACAAAATTCAAACTGGATGAAAGATCTAAATGTGAGACAGAAAACCATCAAATCCTAGAGGAGAACAAAGGCAGCAACCTCTTTGACCTTGGCCACAGAAACTTCTTAGTAGACCCAGCTCTGGATGCAAGGGAAACAAAAGCAAAATGAACAGTTGTAACTTGATCAAAATAAAAGCTTCTGCACAGTGAAGGGGAAACAATCATTAAAACTAAAAGGCAGCCTAGGGAATGGGAGAAGATATTTGCTAATGACATATCTGATAAAGGATTAGTATCCAAAATCTCTAAAGAACTTATCAAAGTCAACACCCAAAAAACAAATAATCCAGTT
This sequence comes from Suricata suricatta, assembly GCF_006229205.1. Classification (NCBI taxonomy): domain Eukaryota; kingdom Metazoa; phylum Chordata; class Mammalia; order Carnivora; family Herpestidae; genus Suricata; species Suricata suricatta. Next base: position 39,915,827 of record NC_043702.1, read on the forward strand.
AGGAAATGGTCAGTAGACATGAATAGACTTTTTTTTCTTTTTTTCCAAAGACACCTAGATGGCTAACAGACACATGAAAAGATGATTAATATTGCGGGGAATAAGTTTAGGAATTTCCTGAGCTTGCACCAATGGGTTACCAAGGTTTAGGATGAAAGTATCCAAGGTTAGGTAATCAGGGCAGAAGCATCCCCAGTACAGAACAAAGGCATAAAGGAACAGGAAGCCACAAGATGAAAGCACCCAGGATTAGGTATTCCGGGCGGAAGGGCCCCAACTTAGACAACAGCAGAAAGCTCCTTTCACCGGAGGGAAGGCCCATAATAGGTAAACAGTTAAACAGGGCTATAGACCAGATCAGAGAGTGCCTGGAGTGGAGCTAATTAGCAAAAGACAGATACCTGGTAGACCTTAAGGTAGCCTGCTCTGTCTTACCCCTCAGCAAGCTAAAGTAAACAGACTCAGTACTTTGTGCCTGTCTTAACCATCTGCCTGGCACCAGGATTTTGTTTTGTATTGACCCAAACCCCTCACACCGTATATCCTCGAAACCCCCTTTATCCCACACACATGAGTTCATGTTCACTGTTTCATTGTCTTTTTGTGCCTGTCCATCATGCTTGTAAGACTTCTGATCCTAATAAAAACAGAGTAGACCCTTACTCAGGACTCTTGTCTCCTCCCAGACATGAGCTTCTCTTTCATTTTAATTCTGCGTCTGTTCTCTTGCTGGATAAGAGAGACCTCCAGACCCGAGTCTGTGACAAAACATCACTCATCGTCAGGCTAATACAAATCAAAATCATGATGAAATACCACTTTACACCTGTCAAAATGGCTAAAATTAACAGCACAGAAACAACAGATGTTCATGAGATTCTGGAGAGAAGGAAACCCTCTTTTTGTTGGTAGAAATGCAAACTGAAGCACCCACTATGGAAAGCAGTATGGAGGTTCCTCAAAAAAGTTAAATATAGAACCTACCCTATGACCCAGGAATGCATTACTAGGTATTTACCCAAAGGATACAAAAATACAGATTTGAAGGGGCACATGGACCCCAATGTTTATAGCAGTGCTATCAACAACAGCCAAACTATGAAGAGAGACCAAGTGCCATAAGATGTGGTGTTTGTGTGTGTGTGTGTGTGTAGATATATACGTTTATATAATGGAATATTACTCAGACATCAGAAAGAATGGAATCCTGCCATTTGCAACAATGTGGATGGAGATCGAGTATATTAATTTAAGCAAAATATCAGAGAAGGACAAATACCATATGATTTCACTCATTTGTAGAAGTTAAGAAACAAAACAGATGAACATAGGGGAAGGGGAAAAAAGGGAGGCAAGGCATAAGAGACTCTTTACTATGTAGAAAAAATTAAGGATTGCTGGAGAGGAGGTGTGTGGGGGATGGGCAAAATGGGTGATAGTTTATTAAGGAGGGACTTGTTGTGTTGAGTACTGAGTGTGATTATAAGTGATGAATCACTAAATTCTACTCCTGAAACCTTATCACACTGTATATTAAATGATTAGAATTTAAATTAAAAGTTGAAAGAAAAAAAACCTGTCTTTTGGTTTGTCTCTCTTTTTCATCTTGGTTCATTGTTTTGTTTATTAAATTTCATATATGAGTGAAATAATATGTTGTACCTCTTTCTCTGACTTATTTCACTTAGCATTATACTCTTTAGACCCATCCATGCTGTTGCAAATGGCAAGATTTTATTCTTCTTATGGCTGAATAATATTCCATTGTATATTTTACCACATCTTCTTGATTCATTCATCTATCGATGGAAATTTGGGTTGCTTCCATAATTTGGCTAGTGTAAGTAATGCTGCAATCAATGTAAGGGCTCATATATCCTTTAAAATTAGTATTTTTGTATTCTTTGGGTAAATGCCCAGTAGTGTGATTACTGGATCATACAGTAGTTCTAATTTTTTATTTTTTTTAGGAAACTCCTTAGTGCCTCCCACAATGGCCATACCACTTTGCATTCCCACCACCAGTGCATAAGAGTTCTTTTCTTTCCCATCCTCACCAACACTTGTTTCTTATGTTTTTGATACTACTAACTTTAAATTCTATTTTTCCTTTAACTTTAAACATGGTATCCAACATTTCCCAACTTCTTAATTGATCAAAATTATACCATTGTGCTCAGAAATTTACTAAAATTTGTCTGATACTGGGTTTAAATATTATTTTTGATATTTATTAAGTATAAAATTTTGAGAAAATTACATCTTTCTACACTTTGTTTTTTACTTGTAAAATATACATAATAGTAATTAAGTATAAGGTATTTAGAGTAGTATCTTGCAAATAAAAACATCCAAAACTATTAGCTATTATTATTTTTCTATATACCAACTGGTATAACTTGGAATTGATGTTACTAAATTTCAGTGTTTTGTGTTTTGCCTCAACACCATTCAGAGTAATGCCCAACATATAATAGACATAATTCATGCTTGTATAAAGAACAAATATGTGGATGAAAAACATGTTTTGTTTTCCTTCTTTTTGGTCTCCTCTAGTATCAATCATTATAGTCTTTGACTAAATCCTTTGGGTTATAATCTGCTAAATTACAAAATATATTTTATTTTGTTGTTGAGTACTGTCTATTCCACTTATTTTTAGACCGATACTTAGAATTGTGGCAATATATGGACGTGCATGTATATTTGTACAGCTGTATCTTTAATATCAACTTATGAATTACATCCAGATGTACTCTTTCCCTTTAATATGGTATGTGTGATAATCTTAAAACTGAACAGTGACTTCTGAATTCTTTGTGGTTAAAGGGTATTTACAGTCACTTATCCGTAACACATTTTGAGCATCGAATGAATGTCAGGCAATTAAAAAAAATGCATCTTTCAATTGTCCTAACATTGCTTTCAGATAAATATTGCTATTTCATTTGACAGTTGAGAAATGTTATATAGGGAACAGTAAAATAATTAGTGCAATTTCTATACTAAAAAGAGACAGAGGTCAGATTAAACAAACCACTGGTATGTTCATAAATGTGTAACAACTTGCTGGGGGTCGGGGGTATCTGGGAAAGATCCTTGATTATGTAGCATTTGCTGATTTCCCTGCTGCAGATATTTGCCTCATGGCCAATTTTTAGCTACCACATAGAATGCTGAGAAGGAAGACATGTGAACACTTGGTTCTCACAAGATTATTCAGGCCGGCTCCACCTCCCAACGAATCAGAGCTGCTCTTTTAACCATACATCCTGTACCCTTACTTTTGACATGTACAGTTCCTTGCCCAATTCAGCAACCTAAATCCTACTTCTCTGTTTCTACTAAGTCCAGTCTTACCCAGTTCATGAAAGGGGAAAAAGTACTGTATTATTTAGTCTATTGGCTAGTATTGGTTTTTCTATCTTGGAGATAAGATAAATGAATACACTTCTTATAATATTTGTATTATGTCACATAATTCTAATATTTTACCAGTAAATGAAACTAGATTATATCTATCATCTATCTATCTATCTATCTATCTATCTACCATCCATCATCCATCATATGTATTGGTGCATATATACATGTTCCTATTCACACATATACATTTACGTTTATGACTGTATGACAGGGAAAGATATCTAAGTACATTTCTTTGGAATCAGAATACATATTGAGGATTATGACAAAAATATCTTCAACATTATTCACTTTTCAAAACACAGGATGGTGCACTTAAAATTACCACATTAGTTTCTTTTTCACACTTTTCTTGAATTTTTTCCCCAGTACTAGATACTTCTTTGATAAGAACCATGAAGTCTCTAAAAAGAAAGATTTAGTAAAGTAATAATAATGCTTTTGTATGATTGATTATTGCCACCTCTTGGCAGTAATGTTCTGTTACTTTGATATTTGTTCAACTTGTGGTTAATTTTGTGGTTGAATTTTTGCACTGAAAAAATACTTTCAAATATCTTGCAAATTTTCTACCTGATTTTTTAGAGAAAAATAAAATCAAAACAATTGTTTCTAGCTCTCTCCCAAATCATCTTGCTGACTATAAATGTGTGGTTTAACTGTTCTGTCACTGAGGACTTTTTGTTTCTTGTATAAAAACAGTGAAAAAGTATTAGTATTAGTATTAGTATTA
>NC_043702.1:39920085-39927097 GCF_006229205.1 Suricata suricatta
GCTCCAGGCTCTGAGCTAGCTGTCAGCACAGAGCCTGATGCGAGGCTCAAACCCATGAACCCAAGATCATGACCTGAGACAAAGCCGGACGCTCAACCAACTGAGTCACCCAGGCGCCCCATGAACAACACAGTATTTTGAAGTGATTTGTTACATAATGAGATTTTCTGGGAAGGGAAGGGAAGGATCCCAAGCAGTTCTGAAAAATAGCTTGAGAGAATGGAGAAGGGCTACTGGTTTGGGTTTCATTGTTTGCAAGTGGTGAGGCTGGGATAAGGATTTCCATGCTGTCAAGGGTTGAGCAGATTGAACTTTTTGTCAGTGAAGAACAAAGGAACATAAAGTTTTCCTAGAAATGGGGCAAGGGAAGAAGGTGGGATGATGCTTAAAACCTGTCAACAAATGTCAAATACAGAGTCAAACTTTCTTTGATTAGACTGATGATTGCTATGGAAGGTGTTTAATTAGATTGAATTTGAATTTAAGCAAGCCATTCTAGGCCTGTGGAAGGCTCATAAATCTGAGGCTGATACGGGAGGTGAAAGTTCTACTGAGAACTCAACCCTGTGTCAATTGTGAAGGGAAGGGTCTGAAACACACCATCAGTAGTGTTTGAAACATCAAAGGAGATTAGAGATATCTTATTGAGTCCCTTTAATGTGCAGAAACATGTGTGACTTTGATTTATATTTTGAGTATATGTAAGCGGTGACGATCCTGTAGTCTTACCTCAGAGCGGGTAACATAAGATAAGGAATTGCTGTCAGGGGTTCACTTGACTCCGTTGGGTCTCTGATGAAAAATCACTTTCTTAGAAGGTTTATTCTATCCTCATGCTTGTCACTTTTAAATACCTTCTCATGGGTGTGTGTGTGTGTGTGTGTGTGTGTGTGTGTGTGTGTGTGTGTTTTCTTCCCTCTCCATTGTACCTGTCAGTAACTGGCACTATATTTTAAATTATTTGATTTCCCCATAACAGTAAGCTCCATTAACAAAAGAATTTTGTCACTTTTATATTCTTGGCTTAAATAATAGGCAGCTTAATGAAGGCCATTTAATTAATAAATCGGTTAGGAATGGATGGACCTCACGCAGTCTGAGCAGTGGGAGAAGTGAGTCTTGCAGGGGGTTTCAGAAAGAGAAGCCATAGGAAGTGATTCTTTCTTGGTAATTGGACATCAACAGGCAAACTTACTAACCTAACTGCTCTTGGCAATTATCTTATGAACAAAACGGGGAAATAAAGATCCATGAATGTACTGGGTACTAGTCAGACAGGCCAATAATACAGAAGAACCTAGTGTCATCATGAAGCCTATGGCTCAGTACAAGTGCCTGCCCCTTCATATAAATTGGCTAACTATATTTCTTTTTCGTAGCTGAAATCATCCCAAGAGAAGATATCATATCTCAGTACCACAAAGAAAAAACAGTGTTGTAAGAAGAAATAATTAAAATACAAAATATTTTACTAACATATATTACAAAATTTATTTATATAAAATTTATTTATACATATGTAATTGTCCACTAAAGTCCTTTACAACAGGACAGAGAACTGTAAGTATAGAAAAATATAGCATGTTCATAACTTTAAAACCCTTTATAAATTTGTTCTTCTCTACAGAACTCAATTTTTGTATTGTCAACTATGCTTTATTGAGAGAAAATGTACGGCTTAACTATATTTACCTGTAGTCAGTTATTCTTGTATTATATTTAATATACTTCACAGAGGCCCATTGTGCAGCTTTAGATTTTATTTTAAACAAGCATACTATTGGCTCTATAAATAGAAGTTAAATTAATTAATGTAGATCATTTAAAACAAACACTTCATAATAGATTTAAGACTTTAAATATATAATAGCTTATAAAAATTCAAATCAAAGCTTATTTGCCAACAAAGGGACTATGAAATATACTGATTGAACTAAGTTGCCAATTTCTTTGTTTCATAGGTTTCTTTTACCTTTATTATAAATATTTCAGCCAAAATACTCTGAGCATTCCTAGTATGATTAGGGAAAGTCTTATAGTATAGAGGGAAAGTTAAAAAATATGTATATAGTTCCCATAGTTCTTTTTGAGACCAAATTTTATTCTTTTAATTTTTACTAAATTAACTGAACATTTTACAATGCCCTCAACAAGATTTTACTGCAAATTATTTTTTCTTATAAACTGCTACTTCACCTGTTGAAATTTACTTAATTATTCAAAGATGATTGTGTTTCAGGCATTTAATAAAAACAAGCAAACAAAAAACTTAATGAAGATTAAATTGCTTTTTCTTAGAAGAAAGAGGAACATACAGTGAAATAAACATTTATTTCATCTCTGATATTTAAAAAAAATAATTGGAAAAAGGGTTTCCTTCACATTTACTTGCATAGAAAGGCATTATTGTATATTTTAAAACATCCTGGTACGCCCGCATAGCACAGTCAGTTAAGTGTCCAGCCTCAGCTCAGGTCATGATCTCACCATTCGTGGATTCGAGCCCCACATCAGGCCTTGTGCTGACAGCTCAGGGCCGGGAGCCTCCTTGGGGTACTGTGTCTCCCCCTCTCTTGTCTCCTTCCCTGCTCACACACACTCTCTCTCTCTCTCTCAAAAATAAATACACATAAAAATCAGCAAATAAAACCTTCTATGAACATATAAAATTTTTAAATTATGTTGAACATAGTTGAATTTTAAAATAGGAGGGAAAATATGTAAATTTTAACTTAAGAGCTTATTTAAAAATTATGGATTACCTTCACCTGTAATTACTTTTATTTCATATAAAGGATTAATGTTGTTAACAAATGTATTGCAGAAGCATATTATGTGTTTCATATTATTATTCATTATATACTATATATTATTATGTATTATTTACATATATGTAGTATGTGTAATATATGTAAATATTTTATTTTTTAATTCAAGGCAAATTTTCAACTCTCCAAAATATCTAATGGGATAGGGTAATTTAAGGCTGATTTGTGGGATATTTCTTTTCTTAGCACTCTGTATGTTTCAATATAATTGTACTCTATATATCAGGCACTTAAAATGGGTATCTTATACAAAGGAAGTCGTTCTCTGAAGTGTATTGACAATTCAGATGTGACACACCACCACGCAGATGAAGCACTCATTCTTTATGCTCTCGCTCTGTCACTCTCTTTCTCTTCTCTCTGTTTGGGGGTTTGGGAAACTGACCACAAAGAAGACGTCAATAACCTCTCTTAGAATATTGATATAATCATTTCAAGATTCTTACTGCAAGAATGAAGCAGTAGATGTTGAATGACACCTCAGATCATCATATACAGAATTAAGGAGTTGTGCACCATAATACCATTTCTTGATTTGTTTCTCTCATACATAAAGTAATATAAGTTTATTACTCTGAATACTAATTTAACAAAATACAAGCTGACTAATTTAGCTTTTTTTTTTGTCTTTAGCTATTGAATCATGCCAAATTATTAATATGTAAATTAACTGGATTCAGTAGAACAACACTTATAGCCAAAGCCATTTCTGGCCACCAAGTAGCATTCTTTAAAAAAAGTAAATATATTAATTTATTAAACATTATTAAGTGCTTTGAATTTAATAAAGTGATTTTAGAAAATACTTTAAATGCTCCATGTCGAATCTAAAATTTTGTTAACATTTTATTCTTGCAAAAGATATACTTGAAATTAATAAGGTGCATCATGCTTTTTATATTTAAGTAATGTCAATTAAAATTTCTGATAACTACTTCTATAATCATTCTATGCTGGTCTCAAGTAACTACCACATTTGCTCAGAGATAGAAAAAATCTTCATTCTCTTAAAATTGACTAATTACCTGTCATTGCTGTATTGAATATAGAAGTGTATTTTTTTCACAACGGCATTTGCTAGAACTTTACCAAAGTTTTAATTACCATTTTTTCTTAAAGAATAATGAAGTGCTGCCAATTTTAAGGGACTTCACTAAAATTTTTGAGAAAATAGAGATATCTATTCAAATTGTCTATTTCAATATGAAATATAAATGAAGTTTTGTTTACTACTCACAAGTTAGAGAAAATATCAAGACATGATTCTATTTCTGTTTTTCTTTCTTTCTTTTAATTAATGTTTATTTATTTTTGAAGGAGAGAGACAGAGTGCAAGTGGGAGAGGTGCAGAGAGAGAGAGGGAGACACATAATCTGAAGCAGGCTCCAAGCTCTGTGAGCACAGAGCCAGATGTGGGCTCGAACTCACAGACCACAAGATCACGACCTGAGCCAAAATCGGGTGCCTACCCGACTGAGCCACCCACGCACTCCTGTTTCTCTTTCATTGATTAATTTTTGCACAGATCATGCTATTATATTAGCTTTTAAAGAAATAAATGAGAAAAATTTTTTAAAAGATATGAAGATCTTTTTAAATTTTCTGCATTTTATGTCATGCTTTCCAAAACAAAGTTACAAAATTACAAGTACTAAACATCAGTTATGCTCAATGTATAGGCAACACTTGATTTTTGTTTGGTTTTTGGGGTATTCAGTTAAAAACATGTATTTCTTTGAAGCCCTCTGCTAGGTCCTGGAAAAAGCAAAAAAGTGCTTGGTGAAATCTTTGCCTTCAGAAAGTTTCTAATTAAGTTCTAATAATATTGCATGTTATACTGATTTAGTTGTATTCCATGTATTTTGATCGTTGAACTTTCATTGACATTTTTATGCCTTTAAAAATTTTTGTCTTTCTGACTCATCAGTTACACAGAAGTTAGTTTCTAAACATTTGGGGGATATTCAAGATCTTTGTGTGTTTGATTTCTGTGTGTGTGTGTGTGTGTGTGTGTGTGTGTGTGTGTGTGTTTGTGAGATTGATTTTTATTTTAATTCTATAATGATCTCAGAACATAGGTTGTATAAATCATCCTATTTAAATTTATTGATGTTTCTCTTATAACTCAGAATATGCATCTTGAAGAAAGTTCTATATGTTCTTGAGGAGAATGTGTATTCTATATTTGTTGGCTAAAATGTTCATAAATATCAGTTATGTCAAACTTGTTCATGGTATTGTTCAGGTCACCAACATCTTTATTGGGTTTCATCTTTATTGGGTTTCTCCTTACTTTTTCTATCAATTACTAAGAAATGAGTGTTGAAGTCCTCAAACTAGGATTGTGGTTTATTTCTGTGTTCTTCTATTCAGATTTTACTTCCTGTATTTTAAAGCTCTACTTTCTGGTACATGCATTGCTAGTTATTTTTTTTATTGATCCCATTCTTATATAATATTCCTCTCTTATTATATTATATGTTATATATTATATAATATTCCTCTATTATTATATAATATTCCTCTATACCTTACAATATTCATTATTCTGATGTTTAGTTTGTCTGAAATTAATATAGCTAATCTAGTTTTATTTTGGTTAGTGTATATTTTTCTCCATGTCATTTCTTTTCACCTATTTAAGTATTATATTTAAAGTGTTTCCTTATTCACAGTTGATCATGTGTGTTGCTTTTTATTCACTCCATCTTTGGCTTTTAGTTGTTTTAATTGTGTCTTTATGTCTTCACACTTAAAATGATTATTGATATGTTTGGATTAAAATCATCTCATTATATTCAAGTTCTTTCTTATGTTTTTATGCTTTCGCTGGCATTTTTATAATTCCATTTATGTTTGCCATTAACAATATATAATTATAAAGTAAATAAGGTATGATCTTTTTTTTAATCTTTATTTATTTTTGAGGGAGACAGAGAGACAGAGAGTGAGCAGGGGAGGGGCAGAGAGAGAGGGAGACACAGAATTTGAAGCAGGCTCCGGGCTCTGAGCTGTCAGAACAGAGCCCGACGTGGGGCTCAAACTCATGAAATGTGAGCCCAAGTCAGGGTTGACCTGGGCAGAAGTGGGATGTTTACCTACTGAGCCACCCAGCAGCCCTTATAAGGTACAGTCTCAGACAACGTGAGACTAACTTTAAATGATATGATATCACTTCATGTGTGGTATAAGAACTTCATAACAGATTATTTCCAGTTTTTCTCTTTTATACTCTGTGGCACTGTTATCAAAAATTTCTTATTGGCATATTCTATATACATATTGTTTTAAGTTTTTGCTTTTAGAAGAATTAAAGAAAAATATTTCATCAAACCTCTATTAATTTAACTTCAAATGTTCTTCATTTTTTGTGTATAGTTACATTTCTTCCTATATCATATTCCTTTGGTCTGAAAATCTTCATTTAATATTTCTTATAATGTAGAACTGTTAGAAATTAATTACCTTAGTCTTTATGTGCCCTTCACCTATTAAGTATATTATTACTGACTCTAGAAAGTTGGGGTTAACTTTTTTTTTCTTTCAGTGCTTTAAAAATATCAGTTGTCTTCTTGTTTGCTTGGGCCCTGATGAGAAGTCTCCCGTAACTTTTATCCTTAGTTTCTCTCACGTACTGTGCCTTTTCCTCCTACAGCCTCTAAGGCTTCCTTTCTCTTTAGCTTTCTGCAGTTTGACTACGATATGCATGAATATGTTTTACATGGTTCTTTTACTGGGATACGAAGGATACGTGTGTGAGAGCATTTTATATTTTTATATTTTTTCACATATCCTGGATTCCCTGGTCTGTGTTTTTCACTCAGTGGTCTCTTTGTGTATTCCACAATTTCTCCTGACCCATAGTGCAGCTCACCACTTCTCTCCTCAGGTGTGTTGATTATACTGAACATTTGAAAGGTGTCTCTCATCTCTAGTTCTGTACTTTTGCTTTTTGCACTGCATTTGAATATTGCTTAACGTTTGATGAAACCACCTACCTGATTTTATAAGTTATCTAGTTTTTAAAGTAGAATTTTTAATGCTGTTACTTGCAATTCTGTGTCTCGGTGTTCCTTCTGGGTTAGATCTGTCAATTCTGATCATTGTTTTCTCTCTCCATACTGTGGTTGTTCTTTCCTTTTTGTACGTATTGTAAACATTTTGTTGAAAGCTGGACCTGCTTT
>NC_043702.1:39927197-39964188 GCF_006229205.1 Suricata suricatta
TGATTTTTACAATTTTAATTGATTTATTCTTCAGCGGTCTCAGTATCATCTGTGTAAGTTATTTTTTCATTAGTGCTAATTTATGGAAATGCTAAGAGTGCTTGTTCATTGTTTTTCTTTGATAGGAGTGTTTTGTGTTGTTTTTGTATCTTGAAATATCTGCATTTTAAAATTGCAGACCATTTAAAAATGATCTTATTGTCTTTGACCTATAAGTGACTCATGGCAAGTTGCTCAAACTAAGAAACATCGTAAATTTTTACATCCTTATAAGTAATTTATTTATTTTTAGTAACTGTATAAATTACTGTGAATCTGATTATGTGAGCTTTTCTTAGTACTTAAACATTACTTGTGAGACTAGGAGAGAATAAAATGCTTTTCTTAAGTTGGTAAATTTGAAAAGCTTTATGAGGAATTGACTATTACCAGATCTCCATGGCATCTGGGATAATTTGATGCCTTAATCATGATCAGACTCTTATGTCTACCATGCAACATATGCTGATAAGAACCCTGAGGTATCTAAGACATTCAAACTTAGGCTGCATAATAATTTTATTTGGTGTACTACTTTCTGGAGGCTCTAGACAGGCATTATGGAAACATGGCATGTTTGATAAGTGCTTATTGGGAGCTGGGAGATTATCTCAATGATTACATGAAAATCATAGTTTGTTGATGTCAAAATAAAACCAACTTCACATAAAAATGTAATTAAAATTGTTTTAAGGAGCTAAAGATAGTGTCTGAGGAACAGTTCCACTGGCAATATGTTACTTTACTCAATTTTCAGACACTATAATAACACTGAGATAATTTCAAAGTGATTATAGTAATTTTTATTTTGTAGCAGATAGCTTAAGTGCATATGTAAATAAATACAAATCTCTAGAAATAATAAATTCAACAGTTAGAACACTTTCTTGTTGTTTAATATAAGAATATATATAAGCCATGCTTAGTTAGAGATGTGAACTGATATTGGTTTAGAGTTTCAAGATGGAGGCTCACTGGGTATTTGCATTTTTGTGTGCACTATTCAAAATAGTCAAAACTGTCTGGCGCGTGCTTTAGTATTCTACATATTGAAAGACTGTTCTATTACTTCACCAAATTATCAAGTTACTTACACAAGCCACATCAATATGGGGTTATGATTCACAAGTATACTCAGGAATAAAGATGACTAAGCTAAGCTTTGATCGGTACTTCTCAATCTTAATTGAGCATTTTTATCAAATGTGGAGGATTTAAAATGCCTGAATTTTGGCCCACTCTAAATCTTCAGGTGTCCTCAGGTCTAAAATGAGTTTCTTGTTGGCAGCATATAGATGGATCCCCCCCTTTTTGGTCCCTGTTCTAATGTCCTATGTCTTTTGAATGGGGCATTTAGTCCATTTACATTCAGAGCAAATATTGAAAGATGTGGATTTAGTGTTATTGTGTTATCTGTAGGTTTTGTACTCGTGGTGTTGTCTCTGGTCTTTTGCAGATTTTGCTGCTTTTCACTCACAGAGTCCCCCTTAGGATCTCTGGCATGGCTGGTTTAATGGTCATGAACTACTTTAGTTTTGTTTGGGAAGGACTTTATCTCTTCCTCTATTCTAAATGACAGCCTTACTGGTTAAAGGGTTCTTGGTTGAATATTTTTCCTATTCAGCACATTGAATATTTCCTGCCATTCCCTTCTGGCCTGCCAATTTTAGTGGACGGCTCTGCTACTACCATTATGTGTCCACCCTTGTACCTTAAAACCCATTTTTTCCCTAGCTGCTTTCAGAATACTCTTTTATCTTTGTGTTTTGCCAGTTTCCTTATGGTGTGTTGTGGTGTTGATCTGAAGGCAGTTCTCTGTGCTTCCTGGACTTGGATACCTGTTTCCTTCCCCAGATTAGGGAAGTTCTCAGCTATAATTTTTTTCAAATAAACCTTTTGCCCCTTTCTCTCTCTCTTCCTCTTCTGGAAATCCTATGAGATGAATATTATTTTATTTCATTGGATCATTTAGGTCTCTCATTCTCCCCTTGTCATCTAGTAATTTCCTTTCTCATCTTTTCTCAACTTCATTATTTTCCATAATTGTATCTTCTATTTCACCTATCCTCTCCTCTGCTTTTCCCATATTTGCTGTCACAGCCTCTAGTTTTATTACACTTCATTTATGGCATTTCTTAATTCATCATGACTATTTCTTAGTTCCTTTATCTGTGCAGCAATAGATTCTCTGCTGTCTTCTACGCTTTTTTCAAGCCCAGCTATTGGTTTTATGATTACTACTCTAAATTCTTGATCAGATACTATTGTTTATATCTGTTTTGAGCAGAGTTCTGGCTGTCATTTCTTCCTGGAATTTCTTTTGAGGAGAATTCTTCTGTTTCATCATTTTGGCTAGTTTTCTATCCTTTACATATTTTAATAACTGGTTATGTGTTCTTCACCTGTGAGTACTACTAGATTAAAAATGGTCATACAGTGTCTAAGTCCTGGAACTTCAGGAAATGTTTTTGGAGTGTGTTACATGCACTCTGTTGTAGTGTCTTGGGTGCTTTATCTCACTATCTGTAGTGGTGAATTGGACTGTCCACCAGGTGTGCTTTGATTTGTTTGTTGAAGCACCCCTGGAAAGGAGGAGGTTGGGGGAGGGGAAAAAACCTTATCTAAGAGAGAAATGATAGGAACGAATAGAAAGACTAGACAAGAAATCAAAGACTTTATAGGGCTTAATCCAGAATGAGAGAGGAAAATAAAGAAGGAGATACAGAAAAGGTGTAAAATGAATACAGTAGACATACCTGATTAAACCACCAGAACAGAGAAAATATATGTGTGTGTGTGTGTGTATTAAAAATAAAAATTGACCAAAAACCAAATCAGAAACCATAAGGCTGATTCCATGGGGGGAATAAAAAAAATAGTATTTTTTAAGACATGGAAAAGAGAAGAGAAGGAAAGAAAAAAGAAAAAAAGTTTTAAAAAGCGAGAAAAAAAGAAAACCACAAAAACGGAACCTGACTAACATACAAAACTGCAGGACGGTTGTCCATTAGTGACTTGGAGACAGTGGCTGTGTTAGTCTAGGAGGGGCCAACTGGTTTTGTGAGTGTCAATCTCACTCCAGTAGGTAAGCACTTACTAGTCTGGGAGGGGCAGTGTTTGGTGTAAGTGGGTCCATTTCCTCTGTGTACTGCTGTCCCTTTCACTGAAGGCCCACTGTGTTGTTGATGGAGAGAAAAATGGAGATACTCCAATCAATCTCTTCTGCTTGGACTGGGTGTCCCAAACCACAGTGTTCAAAGCAGCCCTCCCTGAGCAGCATGCATGGGCTTGGGCAGCCAGTTTGCCCTGGTCCACAGTCTCTCAAGCTTCCCTGGTGATCAACTCAGATTCAAATCTCAATACCTTAAAGGACCCCATGTATGGACCTGGAATACTACCACTCTACCTGGCGGACAAAGGGCCTCTGGCTGGAGCCTACAGGGTCTTTTGTTCTTGGAACCTCAGTAAACCCTCTTCTCACAGTACTTGATGGAGGTGATAGTCTTCTTGAAGTGCGCCCCCAAGAGCGTTAAGAACCCAGGACTTGCTCTCTTCCTCCCCAGGTGCGTGAACAGGCAGTGGCACAGGCATGCTGGCTGTCACACAGGCGTGTGCATTTGGCAGTGGCTCTGGTCCAGAGAGAGTCCCACAACCCTGAAATCAACAATCTTTACTCTTAAGACTGTTTGCAAAGTAGAAACTGTCTCTCTTTGTTTTCTTCGCTTTCCAGACCATGGTCCTGGAGATATTCTTCTCTTGTCCAAATACAGTTCCACAGCCTCTTTCTCTTCCTTTTGTTTCTCCACCAAAGGAGTACCACTCCCTTCTTCTGTCCTTATGCTTCCTGTTTTCTCTCTCCCAATTCAAACATGCACCTCTGAGCCACCAAGCTACCTCCGAATGCGCCTGGGGAGGTTTCTATCGGACTGTAGCCTGGATTGGGGTTCCAGGTGTTCTGACCTGAGTCATGCTCGTTTGAGGGAGGAAGGAAATTCTGGTATCCCTACTCCTGCACCATGTTGACTCCTTTAATCTACCAGTTCACTTTTTAATGAAATCGAAAGTTTACTAGTACTTATCTTCCTATATATTGAGTATATATTTTCACAAGTACAAATAGAAAATAAGAGTGTAGTCCCTCTTATGTGTTTTCTCAATAGATTTTATTTAATAACATTGTTATCTTATAACTGATATAACTTGCACATATTCCAGTTTACAATTTGATAGTTTCCTGGGTGTATATATTTTTAAAAATTATCACCATGGCCCACATAATGAGCATACCAGTTGTTCCCTAAAATTGACTTGTATCAGTTTATAATCTCTTCCTCCTTCTACTTCTTATTCCATATTTTCCCTCTAGTAATCAGTAATTTGCTTTCCATCCGAATAGATTAGCTTATATTTCCTGGAATTTTAGGTCAATGCAATTATGTCATATGAATATATTTTGGAGAGGGGGTGAGTAATATGGTTTCTTTTGATCAACATAAACTTTTTGAGATTCAGTCAGGATTTTACATGTGTTTTACATTGGTAGTTCATTCCTTCTTAATGCTGAGTGGTATTCCAATGTATGAATGTTCCATACTTCTTGATTCATCTATTGGCATTTGGGTTTCCAGTTTTTTGAGTGCTTATAAGCTTTGTCTTTTCTTGGGTAAATGCTAGGGATTGAATGAATGGAATGTGTGATAGATTTGTAACAACTTTTGGAAGAAACTGCCAAATTGTTGGCTGTGTGTCTGTCACATTTTCAGTTCACACTAGTAGTGAATGAAAGTTCATTTCCTTCACATCATGCCGATATGTGACATAACCATAATTTTTAATTTTGGCCATTCTATTGTATAGTTTTATTACATTGTAGTTTTAAATTTGTTTTCCTACTGCCTAAACATCTTTTATGTGCATCTTTTCATATGTGTATTTTTTATTAAAATGTCTGTTCATATATTTTTCCATTTTTTTTACTTAGTGTATTAGCTTGTTTTATGAGTTATTGAATATTGAAAAAATTTACATATTTTGAATGTCTTTATGAAATAATATGCATTTCAAATATTATTTCCTAATTGTTTTATCTTTTTATTCTCAATGTTTAAAAGGGAAGACATTTTTTTAAGCCCAAAATGTCAGTTTCTTTTTTTATAGATAATAATTCTGGTGCTGTATATAAGAAATCTGCCTAACCAATCACGAAGATTGTCATGTTTCCTTCTGGAAGTTTTAGACATTTAGGATTTATATTCTTGTCCATAAACACTATGAAGGTATATGGTATAGGTATGAATTAAAGCTTTTCTTTCTCTGTTTACATTTGGATATTCAAGTAACATGGTTCTTGTTTAAAAACAAAACAAAACAAAAACAAACAAAACCAAAACTACAATAACATACTTTTCACATGGTCAAGTATAGTTGTTTATATATCTATGATCCTATTTTTGAAAGCTGTATTCCATTGATATATTTGATCCATGTATCTGATGGTGGAGGGCACTTGAGGGGAAAAGCACTGGGTGTTGTATGGAAAACAATTTGACAATAAAATATTAAAAAAAAATGATCCATGTATCTACATTTTCCCAATTCTATTTGTCTAGCATTAAAAGTGGCAAATTGGGTAAAATGGATGATTGTTTTATTAAAATCTATTTAAAATATAATTGACTTTAAGTGAGGAAAAAAATAGCAATGTTGTCTATGGAGGCACTATAATAAAAATGTTTGACACTTTAATAGCCTAGAGCCTGAGAATAGGGAAGTGGGCATATACTTTTTAAATATTATTCTATTTATAGAGCTGTATAATATCCTCAATGGTACAGCTTAATAAGGTAAAGTTATATATTCTAAATCCCAAGTGAAGCATTAAAATAAAGCGAGATATAGATAATTACTTAAAAATTAAATAGAATTTTTTAAAAAGCAAGGCATAACACTGAAAAGGAAAGAAGAGCAGAGGCAAGTGTGAAACAAATACAGTGATGGTTGATATAAACCTAACCATATCAATAATCTCATTACATGTAAATGATCTAAATACCCCCATTTAAATTTTTAGAATGAAAAGCAATACCTAATTACATGCTGCATAGAACATAGGCATTTTTCAATACAAATACATATGCAGTTTAAAGTAAGGGGTGAAAATGACAATCATTCTAATACTACTAAAAGAAGGGTTGGAATAACATATTTAATACCAGATAGTATAGATTTCAGAGCAAAGACCATACCAAGGTTAAAAAAAATAAGTCATTATTTCATAATAGTAGTGGGCTCCATTTATCAAGAGGGCATAAAATTTTAGAAGTCTATGAACATAATAAGAGTTTCAGAATATAAACTATAAATATAAACTTCTGAGATAGTTGAATCCCCAAATACAGGCAGCTATTTTAACCTACATATTTCAAAAATTTCTAAGAATAAAACATTATCAACCAATATATCTCTTTTAACATTTTTATAATACACCAGCAACAGCACCAAAAGATAGATTTTTTTTCAGTGCACTTGCAACATTGTCTATTATATTATATATATTTTGGGCACACACCAAGCTTTAATAATTCTAAAGTATGTTCTCTAGTCTCATGGAAATTAAACCAGATTTCAATAATAGAACTATTGAAAATCTCCCAAAGTTTAGAACTAAAACAAACACTTGTACTTAATTCTGGGGCAGATAATAAGTCAGATATTAGTATTTAAATTATATAAAAATCATATGATTTGTTGGATGTCATTAGGTATATTGGTTTATAGCAATGTCTGATTCTAATCCATCCCCCCAAAGTTTCATTCAAATCCTCCATTCTTAGATATCTTTGGCTTCCCTCTGTGACCTAAAGGAAATTGACTCTTACCTTTCACTTATTTGTTCAGTTCCAGTAAACTGAACCATAGCCCTTGGAGAAATATAACTAGAGCCCAGTGTTTGTTTATATTTTTATAGTTACTTTTCCTTGAACATTCCATCATGTAATCAAAATCTCATTTTTCTAAAGTGCCTTGGTCAGTTCCTGTGCAACCTTAACTGAGAGATGAAGGTTAATTTCACTAATGATGTAATGGAGATATTTTTCCTTAATATGGTAGTAAAAGAAGGGCACTTCCTTCTGAGTTTTTTCTCCAAAACCCATAACTTCAATTTCAACATGAGAAAGCCGCCAACAAATGTAGATTGAAAGACATTTTACAGAACACCCATCCAGTACTCCTCAAGACTGTGAAGATGATGAAAAACAAGGAAAGAGATTGTCACAGACCAGAGGAGAATAGGAAGACCTGACAAGGGAATGTTTGACAACATGGGCAGGACTCTGGAAGAGAAAAGTGACATAATGGAAACCTGAAATCCAGATAAAAGCTGGAATTTACTTAATAGTAATATCAATGCCAATGACTTAGTTTAAATGAATGTGCAAGGGTGATATGCTAATAGAGAAACTGGGTTACAGGGGCACCCATTCTGACTTAAAAAAAAATCTAAACTTTAGTTGTGAAAGATCTTAAGTGATAAAACCATTGCAGATTGTCTTTATTTCTAGTGGGTCATTTTGTTTGTTTCTTTGTCCGACGTGTTGCATGAAATGTGAGGGGTCTACTTCATTTTTACAGTGAGTGTATAATTTTAAAGTTATTTGCCAAGTCATTTTTACAATCTCCTAGAGTCATTTTCAACCTTCCCTAGCAAATTCTCAAGTTCCTTCTTACAGCTTAATGAATGGTATTTTTTCCTTTTGATTTCTGGGAAATTTCACATAGGCTTTACATAAAGATTATATTTTCCTAGTAAGACAGTGTATTAATTTCATTTGTGGAGAGTGGCATTTTCAAAGGTATAAATCTATCTACAGTCTTTGAATTTCTGAGTTTATTTCCTAATTAGGTTCCTAGCAAAGTAAGTCCATTTGTCTCCAGTCTAATTTCAATAAAATCCTACCATACAAAGTATATATTTTCAGTCAGTTAATCTCTTTCATTATTTTGCAGACTGAAAAAGGCAGTACCCATAATTTCTGTGGATGAAGAGCACAGTTTCAACACAGTCTACCAATTTTGCCTGTTTCAGCGTCTTGCATGTCTCTATTATTTTAGTCAGCACTGATGTACAGAAGGACTGCCCAGCAACTTTTACCTGGTTTTGCAGTCTTTTCACCTATTCACAGTGCAAATGAGAAAGATTCTCTCAATGTAGATATTCATTTATAATGAACTAGAAGTTTATTTTAATAGGGCAATCACAACAACAAAAAACATTTTCCCTCAATTTTACGCTTTGTTGGAGTGCGCTGTGAGAATGTCTACATGTTCCATGTTTACATAAGATCCACTCATCAAGGTTACTCACAATTATGTATTTGGTCTCTGAGTTTAAGATCACTTCCTCAGTGACAGCTTTCCTCACCTCCACCCTAGCGCTTCCCCTACACTGAACTTAGATAGTATTGGGAACTATAATTTTCATAAGAAACTTTCACATTTATTATTGCTTATTTAATGTCCTACACTGCTAAACTGTGACTTCCATGAAGGCAGGACATTTAAGTATTCTCATTTGCAGTGCTAAGGGATAATTGGCAGGCACATAATGACTTTGATAAGTAATTACTGTAAATATCAACACATTAATGAATGAGCTTTGTCTTTTTACCTATAGTCATCTTTAAGGCATAGGTTCTTAATGTAGAAATTAGTTGAAAATGAGAGATGGAAGAAAGCAGACATTATTTCATTTAAATGAATATTTTCAGTAAAGAAAGGAGATTAGATTCTGAGTTTTAGCATCCTGGTTTTCTTTCAGAAAGTCATCCTGGTTATTTTAATGTATGTTAAAAGGTAAATGTATAAGCAGCTGCCTCATGATTAAATGGCAAATTTATTATTTTTAAGATAGGCTACAGACTGAATATTTGTGTTTCCCCAAATTGACAATGTTTAAATCTGAAGCCAAATGAGGTATTGGAAGGTGGGTTCTTTCAGAGGTGGTTAGACCATGAGGCAATGAAACTCTCACGAATGATATTACTGTTCTTCTACAAGAGACCTTTCCAGTCAGCTTCTCCAGTACAGGCAAGGGGATTGGGACTGATTTCACACTTTGTCTTCACTCTCCAGATTTCACACTTTGTCCTTGTTGCCTTGTATTTTGATTTCTAAAAGGCCATACTCTTTCTTTCTTCTAGAAATTCCAGACTGATTTTTTTTCTTTTTAAAGTACTACCACAACCTCCATCTTCTGCCTTCTAAATGAATCTAGCAACTTAAAAACTTGAATTATCATGAGCTCTCTTCAATCACTGAAGAACCTAAGTAAAATCTGATAAACAAAAAATACTTCCAATTCACCTTCTGACCTGAAAGAGACAAGGAGGATTTCCTACTAGCCAGTGTTTCCTACAGACCTCAAAGTCTAATCCCACACTCAGAAAAGATGGGCCATATAGGAGACTGCATTTGATTTTGCCTATTTAAAAATACTAACTCCGAGGCACCTGTGTGGCCCAGTCAGTTAAGTTTCCAACTTCAGCTCAGGTCATGACTTTGTCATTCATGAGTTTGAGTCCCACATCAGGTTCTCTGCTGTAAGTGTGGGACCCGCTTTGGATCCTCTGTCTTCTAGCTTTCTGCCCCTCTCTTGTATTCTCTCTCTCTATTGAAAATAAACATTTAAAAAATAGTAATTCCAATTTATTATGCTTAAAATTACTACTTATAAATGTTTTTTGCCAACTAAGATCTATAGTGCCATCTTCATCTGCATACTTGAATATATGAAATTTCACTCAAGAAAAGAATTTGATGGAAACCAACTTGACAATAAAATATAAAAGAAAAAGAGAATTTGAATCTGTCATACAGGAGGGAGCATTGACATCTAACATGTTTTATATGGTATATATAGAAAGCATAGAAAAAGAATACCTTTGTAAAAGAAATCACTTCAGAAAGGAACCAGTCAAGACTTGAGCCAAAAGACAGAGTACCCAGGAGTTCTTGAAGTGTGAGGGCAAAACAGGGGAGGGATAGGGAGACATTGTGGTGGGAATCAGAGATTCCCTGTTAGGGTTAATTACATGAAAATGTATTAAAATGTGTCTTATATATTTGGGAAGAATTAAGTATTGATATGGAAAAAGCAATTTTAGGGGCACATGGGTAGCTAAGTCAGTTAAGCATCTGATTCTTGATTTCAGCTCAGGTCATGATCCTACAGTTTGTGAGTTGGAGCCCTGCATTGGGCTCTGCCCTGACAATCTGGAACCTGCTTGGGATTCCTTCACCTTCTCTGTCTGCCCCTCCTCTACACTTTCTCTCTCTCTCTCTCTCTCTCTCTCTCTCTCTCTCTCTCTCTCTCTCTCTTTTTCTCAAAATAAATAAATACATTTAAATAAAAAATTTAAAAAGTCATTTTAGAGGCAAACCAAGACACAGATTCAGCTATCGAGGATACACTGATGGTTACCAGAGTGGATGTGGGTGGGGAGATGGGTTAAACAGATGAAGGGGATTAAGCAGGGTGCATATTGTGATGATCGATCCATGACTGTTGAATGGAAGTGTTGAATCCCTGTATGTTACAACTCAAACTACTGGAATTTAAATAACCTAAAAAAGATAATGCAATTATTAATTTCAACAAAAAACTAGTAAATTCAAAATTATATTTCCATAGTTGGTCAGCTGTAGCATTTGCATAGTTACAATAATGAAAATATTGAATGTAGATTGACAAAAAACCTGATAAATTGATTAGCTTAGGACCTTGGGCTTCAGGTTTTATTGACACATGTTTTTTCCACTATTGAAGACTTTCAGGAGAATCTAATAAGGTTGCAGATGGTCCAAATAGTAGTTCTGATTTGACAGGGCTGGGATTGAGTTCCTTCTGGTTCTCCTTGGAAACAAAAAATTTCTCTACACATCATGGTTTCAAAAGGAAAAGAAATCAGACGATGAAGCTGTAGCCCTTTTAGGTGTGTGATTATAAGACAGCTATGCCTAGAAATCTTTCCTAAAAAACCTAAAAATGTTAGAAATTCTTGCCTTTGACAAGTAAAAATGGAAAAGGGGGAAGAGCAAGGAATGGTATTTATATGTAAAGGAGGGGGAGGAGAAATAAAAACAGAAGTCAAGAAATTCAATACACACATTTGTAGAACTGCAATGTGGCACAACGTGACTAAGGAACAAGTGTGGGTTAAATGGCAGGAAATCAAGCTTGATAATTATGTCCAGACTGGGTTTCTTCAAACCCTGCTAGTGTTTGTTTAATGTACTGAGAATCAAGAATTTTATTAGTAAGGATACTTCTCAATAAGTTTTATCCAACAAACAAGATTCTAGTGTGAATATAAATTATTTGTACATGGTCATTTATTTTGTGTTAAAAAAGGAAGCTTTATCAGTGTCAAGAGAGATGAAGGACAGTGGGAGCCATCTGAAATCAATGAAAAGTGTTGGTGCTTTAGAAATATTTAATTTTATTGAATAGTTTTGGAGTCTGGAAGCAAGAAAGGCATAAAATCTGTTTTGATACATAGTGTATTTCAGAAATTCAAGTGGAGATGAATAGAGCCCAGAATACAGGTTTCTAGGAACCCTCAGTTCTAGTATGCAAATGGGAGTTGAAGCCATGAATTTGGATGAAAATTTCTAGAACCATTAAAGTGAAGACACCAGAGGATCAAGGAAAACCTTTGGGAATCACCATTTAGACAAGAGGGGCCCACAAGGGAAATTGAAAGCTAGATCTGTTAAGCTTCCTAGATTTTGTCTGGTTTGATAGAAGGCACCTGTTTGTGTCTTCCTTAACTTCTGGTTTTGGTGTGATTGTATACTCTGAACTTTGTCGTGGTTGTTGTTTGAGCTGTTGGCAACAGGTAATATATCCATAATCTTGGCTTTTCATCTAGAGCATGCTTTTCTGTCAGTAGATTTCTTAATATTAGCATGTTTTGCAATCCAGATAGGCTGATAATTTCCTAAATTATCTAGTTTTATTTCTTTTTGTTTACCAGCTTTTCCAATAATTTACCTCTTTCATTACCTTTCTTACTATAAGCAGCAAGAAGAAACAAGGCCTTCAGTACTTTCCTTGGACATTTCCTCACCTTTATATCCAAGTTCATCCCTTATCATTTCTGCTGCCCATGTAACTACAGGATAAATTCTGCTAAGTTTTCTGTTGTGAGAAAGGTAGGGAAACGTGATCTTCCCATTTCCTTCTGAATCTTTACACAGTGTCCTTAGAGTTCAGGTTTCTACGAATAAACTGTTTATGATGATTTATGTATTCTCTGAGGCAATGTAGGTTTTCTCTGCTAAGCTCCCCACTTCTGAGCGTTCAAGAGGAGTTTTTAAAAACCATACTTCTATTCAAGGCAGTAGAGGGGTTTTATTTTGTTCTTGTTTGTTTTGTTTGTTTAATCATGCTCCTCAAAATTCTTTTACTTTCTTTTCAGTGCTTCACTCCACACTTGTTCTTGCAGTTTTTGGTATTTGCAGTAGTAGCACACCACTGTTGCTATGAAAATCTGTAATAATTTCCAATGTCTGTTGTAACAAATTACCACATCCTTAGAAACTTAAAACAAATTTTGTATCTTATTATTTTCTAGAAGTCCTGACGTAGGACTCACCAAGTTAAATCAAGATGTTCAAGGCTGTGTGTATTTTGGGGGAGAATTTTTTCCTTGCATTTTTCAGCTCCTGGAGGAACCTACATTTTGAAACTGTGACTTCTTCCTCCATCATCAAAAGCCAACAGTATCACATCTGTCTTGCTCTTTTTTCATCCACCTTTCTCTAACTAGGCTGGAAAACCTGTACTTTTAGGGACTCATGTGATTATATTGGGCCCATTCAGATAATCCAGGATGATACCTTCATTTCCTGGTCCCTTAACCTTAATCATATCTGCAAGGCACTTTTGCCTTGAAAAATGAAGTATTCCAGAAGGTTAGGTTATGGACCTCTTAGGAGCGGTACATTCCACCTCCCACAGGAAATGACGAGATTTCATGAAGAAGATGTCATCAAAGAAAACTTCACCATATTGGATTTTTTAATATCCCACATTAGACTCTATATTTATGAAATATCAATTAAAAAGTTCAAATAATCTAAGTTCAAAACATTAATTACTGATCACGTGAAATTTTCTTCTTTTCTGATGTGGAAGAAAGCACTACTGAGTTACCTAGTCATTGACTATCCCTTTTACCATAGGTTACATCTCTAATTTGTTCTTACATGTTATCTGTTCCATGACTATTAATTTAACCATTATTATCCTCTTTGTTAATCTTATGTATATAAAGTCCTAACTAATTTTCACCCATCCTATTAACAATGGGTCCAGGAGAGAGACTCTTTCCCTTCCAGCATTATTCCAGTGCTATCAATCTTCTACTGTGATCACAGTAGATAGCATAACAAGTAAATTTGACAATGTAGTTCCTTAAAACTTTTCAAAGACTCTCCATTGACTTTTTGCATATTCTGGACAATTATTAATGATTTGGTTCCTGATATGTTTATACTTTTACCTTTCATTATGTTGCTCTGCCCTCCCAAATTCCATACACAGCTGTACAGTTCCCTCTCCTACTACTGTTCTGCATGAATTTCTTTATTATTCTCTTACAACCTTTTATTTAATGGTGAATATTTTTTTGTTTTGCTTTGTTTTACTTCCCTGTTATTCCTACTATGGGTTGAGGGTTTCATCCATACATTCACATGACTGCTCTGCCTACATCTCCCCTCACTTGTTTGGATATTATTCAGTAGAATTTGTACTTTTTGAGGTCACAAACTACTGCTTGATTTGTCTTAATCTGTCCAATGTATAGTAATATATTAAGCAAATATTAAATGTTCCATAAATGTTCAAAGAATAAAAGGATGAGCATTAAATAATGACAGAGATAATCTTATTGGTAGTCTTTAATTATACATGCATTAATAAACACAAAATATGTTTAAACTATATAACTATACCTCAGCATTGTAATTTTTTACCTCATTTATTATATAACTGCAGAGAGAGACTGGCTAATAATTGTGTTTATTTGATAACACCTTAAGACAGTTGTAGAGAGTGCTTAAAAACATATCTTGACCTAGTTTTTTTTATTTTGGCATCTATAAATTAGAATAAAAAGTCCTGTTGTATAACTTCAGCCTAGGAGGTATTTTATATAGATGGCAGGCTGATTAGATACCATATAATCTGTCTGATTCCTCCCAAATAAAGGTATTATAGTATATCCAAATATGTGGCATAGACTGCAAAGTTGATTTTATAAGTAAAGTTAATAATCTATCCAAGATCACACCAACTCTAATTAGAGAATTTCTATATCCAGGGATTGCATGTATTACTATGTTCTAGTCTGCAAAGACTGTCATAACTAGATAGCACAGATTTGATGGTTTAAATAGCAAAAATATATTTTTTACAATTCTAGAGGCTGAAAAGTTCAAAATTAAGGTTCTAGCCAATTCAGTTTCTGGGGAGGAATCTCTTCTTGACTTGCAGATAACCACCTTCTTGCTTTGGCCTCAAATAGTAAAAAGAGTACTCTCAGGTCACTTGCTCTTCTTATGAGGACATTTAGCCATATTGAATTCGGCCCCACACTTAGGACTATTTAACCTTGATCACCTTATAGGCTGTATCTCCAAATACAATTTCATTTGGAGTTAGGACTTCTATTTGTGAATTTTTAGGGACATAATTAAGTCCCTAAAAACCTATATATTTAAAAAATTTAACATCAAATAATCAGGATAAAAATTTTTAAATTCTCCCTTAGATATATGAAGTACCTAATCTAGACTGAGACAAGAATCTGCTCATTTTCTGTGCTATGACTTAAGAATGTGAATGGAAATGAGTACAGTGATCCTTGGTTGTAAGATAAACATCCAGTTTCTAGGTCTGTATAGACTAAGAGACAATGGTTGCCCAAAAGTCTCCACCCCAGAGCATACTCAGAGAATAGGAACAGGATCAAAATGAAGAACCAGCAAAAATCTTCCCAGCAAGTGCCTGGGAAAATTCTCCACTGCAATAGCACATAGGCAGCAAGAAACTTTTGTGAATCTGGCAAGTCAGAAGAATGGGCAGCTAGGGCTAAAATAGCACTGTTGTGCAGGAATTATCGAGTCTCACTGATAATTAAAATCTCCTGTGAAAGTAAAAAATCTAGAGTGATTTTTGGGTCCAAAATCCATTGTGGAGAGTACAATCATATAATTGCCATTAAATAAGAAAAAATATAATCCAGATGTGTCTGATGATCAGGCAGATTTTGATAACCAGTGCCTTAAGGCACCCAGAATTCTATGTTTGATGATATGCTCATAAACACATATTAAGAAAAGACAAATTTTTATTAACATTCTATATCCTTGTTGCTTCTGGCATACGTATCTTTAAAAACCATTCACTTTATTTACAGTATTATATAGAAAGGAATTTATAGAGCATTTTTATATCATTGTAAACCCAGTAAAGGATACTATAAAAATAAAATTATGTTATTCTTACCAAAAATAAGTATTCTGAGCAATTTCTCTGTGTGAATTTCACTAAAGTTAAATAATTCTTACATGTGAAGTAACACTTAAAATTATGAAAACTTCTGTAAATGGAAATGTATAAAATTGAAAGTAGGAATTAGTAATAACATAAATCTTTATAAACAATTCATATTTGCTGACATTAAAGAAGTGATATAGTAGGGATTACTGGTATGAAATAAACAGTAAATACACAGAAGTATGAAATGTTCATATAACTGATTAAATACTTAAGATAGAATGATGAACACCAAATGTTTAACTCTTAATCTATGTATGTACCAGGTGGCATATAATTCTGTCCAGGTTGTATATGTGTACTTGTAATCCTCCTTACATTCATGGTTTTATTCTGTGATCAGGAGAGATAGAGAAATGACCATGACAGGGCACTTTATGCTTGCAAATTAATCTTCCAGAGAAAGATCTGAAGAATAGCAAGAAATGAAATGAGAATAAATATAGGAGAGAAGAAGAGAGTAATGAGAAAATAACAGAAAAAGGAAAACTAAGATGAGTAGGTGTCATGGGAAAGATGATTGTTAAAACACAAAATGAGGCATTTTTAGGATATCTTGTGTTTTTTTGGAACAATGTCCCCTTCAACAAAATAACAGACTACTTTTAAAGGGTTGAGGTGACCTATTTTATTCATTTGCATGTGACTCAACATAGCCTTTTGTTTTTAGTTATTTAAATAAGGAAATTTGGAACTTTTCTGCCTCCAAATTACATTTAACAGCCTTTTGAAACTTGAGCATACCATTATTGCTCTGCTAAGAAAAATTAGGTGCCCTGAGTTGGTTAAAAATCCTTTTTAGAAGTGCCTTTCAGATACATTAGTTACACATCAAAGACAAAACTTTACCTATTCAAAAAGTGAAATATCTTTATGAAGTCATCCAAGTTCCAAAATTCTTAGTATATGAAAGGCTGTAAGGATCTTGTTGAGAGTAATATACCAGTAACTATAATTGCCTGAAAAAATTAGGTAATTTGGCTTAATTCTCTACAAGGCATTATACATTGGCATTTTTCTATAAAAGATTTCTATGTAAAATAGATATTTGAGTATTCAAGCATGTAAATAGCCAAGAAGACATCAACCAGACTAATTTCATGATTAGTAAACACAAAGGAGTCATCTTGTGTGATGTAGTGAACTTGCATCTAGAAAGGGATGAGCTGCATAATCAAAAATTGGAGACTGGTAATGGAGGTCAGGAAGGTTGTCTGTCTAGAAGTGAGAATCAGAATAGATATCCACTTTTGGAGATAGAAAACTTTGTTAGGAATTGGTTCAAGAAGGAAGAGGAACTTTTAAAGCAAGAAGCTTTTAAATAAAGCTGGGATCACAATAAAAGAAGGGATATAAAAACTTTTTTTAATAAGTGAGAAAATATCCTAAGGGATAGTAATTATACATGATAGACTTGACCTATGAATATTAGTGAGTATTATGTTTACATTAATTTTGCTTAATATGATTACTATGAGAAAAATGCCATTTAATACCAATATTAATACTAAAACAAATGATTGAAATTCCTCAATAATATAATATTAGTTACTCCTTTAGCTCCTGAGGCTTTAGAGTCAACACGTTGAAACATTTAATAACTCTAGTGTTTGTATTCTATCCCACCTCTGAGAAGCTAACAACTACCTGCAGCCTTCTGCACACTTTTAAATGTCAGACCACTGTGCCTGGTTGTTCATCTTTTTTGTTTTCTTTTTCTTGCTAAATGCCAGCATTTCTCTGGGAAACTTGCTAGGTAAGAGGTAAACTGTTGGTGTCTTTAAAGTTTGCTCTGGAATCACTTCCAAACTGGCTAGCTCTTCCAAGAGACACTTTGTGCCAAAATCTGCTATCATGACCTATCCTCCATTCCCCACCCCCCGCGTGTACACACACACACACACACACACACACACACACACACACACACACACACACACACCATGCCACTTTGCATCTATCTCAGAGTTGTGGTTACTCACTATAGGGATTGTGATCACTTGAAGATACTGAACCCCTTTCAACTGCCTCCCCATTTGGGGTTTTATCATCCAAAGGTAGAAACCAGAAAAGTTTGTTTTCCAGACTACCTTATGTCTAAGTGCAAGTTAGGCAGTCAGACTCACTTGTCTGAAACCTCAGAAAGGAACAAAGTGAGGAGCAGGCTGTGTGAAGGAGCATCAATCTCCTGGCTGGTGCAGCGCCCGAACAGAGATAAACGTTTCTTCCGGTGCAGCACCGGAAGCATTTCTGGCATTCTCTGACCAGAGGTACCATCTAGGACAGCACCGGAGGCGTCCTTGGATGTCGTTCCTGAGGGAGGAGCTTCAGAGCCTTGTAGAAAGATATTTAATAACCTTTAATTTATTTCCTGTGCTCTTACTTTGAAAATAAGAGATGTAACAGAAAACTTAGCAATGTTCATCAGTACTTTCCTCTGGCTCTTTCCTGAAAGAGCATTCATTTGCTATTTGATTCTAATTTTCTAGCAAAATTATTGACTAGGGGAGGCAAAACTTTATGGTATGAAGATACATACTGTGACCGTTGGCCAAACAGTATCCTAAAAATGAACTGTATCATTGCAGAAAATTACTTAGATTTACATGAACCCTCACAATAATGTTAGATAGAATACTTACGTTTGTATAACGAATCTTTCTGTAGGTATAAAACTATGAAGATAAAGTTGGTAAGTGAAGATATTTCTGACACAAACAAGAGCTGAGCTTACATAAATGTTTCCTCACAAAATCAAATTTGTCTGCAATATTCGAAACTATGGAATATCACATTTTTTATTGAAGCATAGTTGATGTGCAAAGTTCTATTACATTCAGTTATATAATATAGTGATTCTACAACTTTGTGTATTCCTCAAATATATCATAATTAATTACCATAGACTATTATTACAATATTATTGCCTATATTCCCTATTCTACATTTTTATCTCTGTGACAATATAACTTTTGAACAGAAAGTTTGTACATCTTAATCCCCTTCACCTGTTTCACCCATTAACTATCCACTTCGCCTTTGGCACAGTTTATTTTCTGTATTTAAAAGTCTGCTTTTGTTTGTTCATTTGCTTTATCTTTTTTTTTTAAATGTTTATTTATTTACCTAGAGAGAGAGAGAAAGAGAGAGAGAAACAGGGAGAAAGAGAATCCCAAAGAGGCTCTGTGCTGATAGATTAATATTAATTTTATTCATTATTGATAACAATACTAATGTCCAATGCAGGACACTATCTCACCAACCATGCAACCATGACCAAGCAGAAATCAAGATTCAGGCACTCAACCAACTGAGCCACCCAGTGCCCCCATTTCCTTTGTTTTTAGATTCCACAGATGTGAATCATACGTTTGTCTTTCTTTGACTTATTTCACTTAGCATAATATCCTCTAGGTCCGCCCGTGCTGCAAATGGCAAGATCTCATTCTACTCAATGGAAGAGTAATATTATGCATATATTTATATATGTGTGTGTATGTATGTGGTTGTAATAGTCAATGTCTTGACTATTTTAAATAGGTTGAAATAAACATAGTGACATATACATCTTTTTATATAAGGTTTTCATTTTCTTGGGAATAAATATTCAGAAGTGGAATTACCATTTCATATATCTCGAATATTTTTTGGGGGGGGGGAGAACAGCCATACTGTTTTTCACATTGGTTGCACCAACTTACATTTTCATAAACAGTGTGTAAACACTTTTTTCCATGTGCAAGCCAAAAGTTATTTCTTGTCTTTTAGATACTAGCCATTTTCAGTGGTATGAGGTCATAACTAGGGTTTTGATTTGCATTTCCATTATGATTAGTGATGTTGAGCATTTTTCATATGTATGTTTGCCTTCTATATGTCTTTTTTGGAAAAATGTCTATTAAGGTCCTCTGCCCATTTTAAATATCTGATTACTTTTTTGTTTTTTGATGTTGGGTTGTGTAAGTTCTTTATTTATATGGATATTAATACCTTATTGAATATATCATTTGGAAAATCTTCACTCATTCAGTAAGTTGCCTTTTTATTTTGCTGTTGGCTTTCTCTGTTGTACAGAACCTTTATTTTGGCAAATTTCCACTAGTTTATTTTTGATTTTGTTTATCTTGCCTGTGGAAACAGATCTTTAAATATGTTGCTACGGTCAATGCCTAAGAGATTACTGTCTAAGTTTTCTTTTTAGGAATTTTGTGGGTCAGGTCTCACATTGGGCCTTTAATCCATTTTGAATTTCTATTTGTGTATGTTTTAAGAAAGTGGTGCAGTTTTATTCTTTTGCATGTAGCTGTTCAGTTTTCCCAAAACTCTTTGTTGAAGAGACTGTCTTTATCTCATTGCTTATTCTTGCCTCCTTTATTGTAGGCAAGTAAACCCATATAATCATGGATTTATTTTTTGACTCTCTACCCTGTTCCATTACTTTGTCTGTTTTCATGACAAATTATTTTGGTCACTACACCTTTGCAGTATATCTTGAAACCTAGAATTATGATACCTCCAGCTTTGTTCTTATCATTGCTTTGGTTATTCAGTCTTCTATGGTTCCATAAAAAAAAATTAGGATTATTTGTTCTAGGTTTGTGAGAAGTACTATTTGTATGTTAACAGGGATTACATTGAATCTATGAATTAACAATATGAATTCTTCCAGTCTATGAGCATGGTATATATTCCCATTCATTTGTGTCTCATTTTCACTTTCATCAAAATAGTAGTTTTCAGAATATAGGTTTTTCATCTCTTTGTTCAAAATTATTCCTAGGTATTTTATTCTTTTTTGTGCAATTGGAAGTGAGCTTGTTTTCTTCATTCCTTTTTCTGCTACTTTATTAGTATACAAAACACAATAGATTTATGTATGTTAATATTATAATTTCTGCAAATTTACTGAATTCATTTATTCATTTATTGAATAGTTTTTTGCTGAAGCCTTTAGGCTTTCTATGTTTAGTGACATGTCATGTGCAAATAGTGACAACAGTCCGCTTCTTCCTTAGTAAATTAGAAGCTATTTATTTAGTTTGTCTTGTGTGAATGCTGCAGCTAGAACTTCCAGTATTACATTGAATAAGATTGATGAGAATGGCCATCCTTGTTTTGTTCCTGATTTTAGAGGAAACACTTTCATTTCTTCACCATTATATATAATATTTGCTGTGGGTTTTTCATAAATGGTCTTTTATTATGGTGAGGTATGTTTTCTTTAATCTACTTTAGGAGTTTTTATCATGAATGGATTTTGTCATCTTTTTTTTGCATTGAAATGATCATAAGGGTTTTAATCTTTCTCTTGTTAACGTGATATATCATATTGATTTGCAAACTTTGAACTATCATTGCATCCCTAGAATAAATCCCATTTAGTCTTAGTGAATGATACTTTTAATGTATTGTTTAATTCAGTTTGCTTTTTTTTGAGAATTCTTACATCTGTGTTCATTGACATACTGTCCTGTGGTTTTCTGTTTTAGGTAGTACTGTCTTTGTCAGGTTTTGATTTCAGGTTAATGCTGGCCTCATAGAATGAATTTGGAATTTTTACTTCCTCTTCTATTTTTTGAAATAGTTTGCAAAGAATAGTTATTAACTCTTCTTGAAATTTTTGATAGAATTTAACTGTGAAGCCATCTGATCTTGGGTTTTTGTTTATTGGGAATTTTTAATTACCAATTCGTTGTCATTTGTAATCATCTGTATATTCAAATGTTCTAATTTTTCTTAATTCAGGTTTGGAAGATTGTAGTTTCTAGAAAATCCATATCTTCTAGGTTGCCTAATTAATTGGCTTATAATTTTTCATAATGTGCTCTTATAATTGTATTTCTTTGGTGTCAGTTTTTACTCTCCTTCATTTCTTATTTTATTTGGGTCCACTTTCTTATGTTAATAATATTTTTGTTATTTATTAATAAAAACTCCTACAATAATGAATTTTGACATCTATTGGTCATAAAGTGGTAAATATTTTGTTCATACATCATTCATACTTTTACTTTGTTGATAGCATATAAAAAGTTTTATTTACTTGTTTATTATTTGAGAGAGAGAGAGAGAGAGAAAGCATACCTGTAGCAGGGGAAAGAGAGAGAGAGAGAGAGAGAGTATGAGAATGAGAATGAGAATAATCATTAGCAGGCTCCATGCTCGGCACAGACCCTGACATGGAGCTCAATCCAATGACCTGAACTGAAATCAAGAGTCAGATGCTCAATACACTGAGCCACCCAGGCAACCCTATATTTTTATGTAGCCATGAATTTCATTTTTTATTTATAGTTTATAGATATAACATCATGTTAAGTGTTCTAGATAACATAAAATATACTATTTCTATATTGTATATTATTATCTTTTGCATTTTAATCCATGATTCATACAGAGTAAAGTTTTTGTATTTTTTAAATAGAGATCTAGCTTTTTAAAAAATATTAGTGTATTAGTACAATGAAATTTGTGGATTAATTTATTTCTTGGTCACCAATTTGAAACATCTTATTTACCATATTAAATTCTGAATCTGCACTTTAATGAAATGCACTTTCATTTAGTTTTCAAACTTTCTTTTAGAACTATTTTGACAGCTGACTATATTAATGATGAATTAGCCTATATTTCTAAATTCTGTTACAGTTTTATTGTTATAGACTTCTTGAATTACTCTGTAGACAAACATGTTATTTGTAAATAATTTCTTGTTGAACCTGACTAGAGGTTTATCAATTTTAATTACCTTTTCCAAAAAAGAAAAATCACTCAGTATCAATGATCTTTTTTAATAAGTTTTTGCCTCTGTTTTATTTACTTCCATTTTAATCTTTACTATTTCCATCCTTCTAGTTTGAGGCCTTGTTCTTCATTTTCTACTTCTTTTTCTACTTCCTTTGTAACATTAAGTTGTTGAGATTTTTTTGATAGACTGTATCATTAAAGCTTCCCCTCTTAAAGCTACCTACACTGTGTCCCCCAATTTTTTAATCCTGTGTGTCCATTTTTGTTTATCTCCACATATTTTTTAATTTCCTCTTTAATTCTTTATTGACACACTGTTGTTTAGTAGCATTTGTTGTTGTTGTGGCCTTTTTTGTTTTGTTTTTAGTTTTAAAGATTTTATCTTTAAGTAATCTCTACACCCAATGAGGGGCTCGAACTCACAACCCCAAGATCAAGTATGTTCTTCCAACTAACAGCCAGGTGCCCAATAGTATGTATTTTTTAGCTCCCATGTGTTTGTATTTTTTATTTTTTCAATTATTTTTTCTTGTAATTGATTTCTAATTTCATACCTTTGTCCAATAAGATGCTTGATACAATTTCAGTCTTAAATTTGATACTTGTTTTGTGGCCCATTTTGTGATCTATATAGAAAAATGTTCCATGTGCACTTGTAAAGAATATACCTTCTGCTATTTTGGGATGCAATGTTCCGTTTATATCTCTTATGTCTAGCTGGTCTAAAGAAGTGTTTAAAACCATTATTTCTTGTTTAGTTTTTGCCTGGATAATCTATCCATTGTTGTTGGTGGATTGTTAAAGTCCATTCCTGTTGTTTACTGTTCATTTCTCCGTTTATGTCTGTTAATAGTTACTTTATGTATTTAGGTACTCCACTATTGGATGAATAGGTATTTACAATTGTTATATCCTTTTGTTGAATTGATCCTTTTATTATTCCACGATGCCTTTTGTGTCTTGCTACAAGGTTGGTTTAAAAATCTATGTTGTCTATTATAAATATTGCTACTCTTGACTTTTGTTCACTTTTATTTGCATAAAAAACCTTTTTTCATCCCTCTGCTTTCAGTCTGTATGTGTTTTTATGTCTGCAGTGAATGTCTTGTAGGCAGCGTATAGATGAGTCTTGTTTATTTTTATTAATTCAGTCACCCTTTGTCTTTGGGGCTGATTCCCACCGATTGATTCCTGACCTTCTTATACATATTCTAAGATTGGTTGATAAATATCTTTCACATATGCCCCCGGTGCTTGCTACACTGATCTTTCTGTGCTGTTTGGGGTTGAGTTATTTAGCTTACTGGCTCTTTAAGAGAGGAACTTGGTTTCCTGTTGTCCCCTAGCTTTCCCAGAATTAAACCCTTGTAATTTTTAAAGTTCCTGGAGTTCAGTTCTGCTAATTTTTAACTCCAGACATTATGGGGACATGTCTTCCCACTGTGGATTCTCAGGGCCATGGGTGCCTGGTGGGGAGTTTGTTCCTCTTGCTTCTTTGTGCGTGAGTGTGATATTGCTCCCATTTGCAGTTAGTTGCTCTGGGGATTTCCTTCCCAACCCTGTCTCTACCCCTCCCACCCTTTCCCTGGGACCCTCTGTCTCTGACCAGCCCTGGAAGACACCTGACGCCAGTCTTCAGGCTGTTCCCAGGGTTAGCTGTCCAGAGGTGGTGGTTGTCTTGCTGTGTCCGTGGGGTCCTCATACTTCATCTTCCGAACCACTCCACAGGATCTTTCTGTATTTTAAAATTTAAGAACAATTGAATGAAAACTGTAGCTTTTTTACATGAGTTTAACCTTAACCCAAAGGCTGGTTAAAAAGATAAAGCTTATTAAAATATTAATTGGAAACTAATGCCAATGACATTTAACAGTTAAACATTTACCATACTAAATGCTTGTACTATGTATCATTAGAGTAATTCAATATGAAGAGGAAATTTAATTCAGTGGATCAGAATAGCTAAACAAACCAAAATATAATATGTTCTAATGACTCATTTTGGATACTAACTTTCATATCATTAGCTCTTATTAATATCCTCCCCTCATTTCTTCATCTTTTCAAAATCTTGTTTTCAAAATCTGTTTTTTTAAGTATTTCTATAGTCTTATGAGATTTTTTTTGTCTTTTCAGTTACTATTATAATACATCAGGTAATGTTTTCTGGATGACATAATGAAAATGTTTATCAATATTTACCTGTAAAAATGTATGTAATATCTTTATTTTTATAATACCATTGTAAATTTATAAATAATCCATGTAAAAGTGTATGCATTGATTTGTATATTCAAATTAAAAAATGGAACTAATTTGGGGCACCTGGGTGGCTCAGTCTGTTGAGCGTCTGACTTCAGCTCAGGTCATGATCTCATGGTTTGTGAGTTTGAGCCGTGTTGGACTCTGTGCTGACAGCTCAGAGCCGGACTGCTTCAGATTCTGTGTCTCTCCCCTCTCTCTGCCCCTCCCATGATCATCCTCTATCTCTCTCTGTCCCCCAATGATAAATGTTAAAATTTTTTTTAAGTGGCATTAATTAAATTTGCATGGACACATATCACTAAAATTTAGCAACATACACAAAACGTGCTGCTTCTTCTCTTTAGTGTAAACAAAATATTTTAGCAATTAGTGTTACCATAAAATATTTAGTAGTTGGTTCTGATAGAGGAAACCTTACAAATAGAAGGAGTAAGGATTTATAATATTGATTATTTTTGTAGTAACTTTATTTCTTGATGATTCCACAATTTTATTTTTATGTTTTAACTTAAAGATACATATATATTTATCCATTTCTGCAAATATATATACCTTATAGTACAGCTATAGGTAACATCCTTTACTGAGTGCCAGAGTCTGACACCAGCAGGTCCAGGGCTCCCTGAAGGATGGACGGGGTCAGCAAAAGGGAGGGAGAGAGCCTCAGCTTCTTTCTGCTCACCAGGCAAACATCTCAGCACTGACCAGAGAGTCAGCTTTAGTTATTGAACAAAATGTATGGGGTACAAAACGCAGGTGACAATTGCCTAGGACAGTGATCTCTGATGACAACTTCTTTGGTATGTAAAAATTTCCCAGAACATAGATTGGTAGAAGACTCATGCATAACCTTTATCAGCAGTGATTGAAGTAGGTGACTAGATGCTTATCACATGGGGAAGGAAGGAATCTTTAGCATTCAAATACAAGGCAATGGTTTTAGCATAGCAAAGGCAAGAGTTAGTTTTTTGTTAGCAGGGGTCAATAGCCTGTTCTCTTGAGGGGGCAAAAAACAGGTTTCTTAGGAAATTTAATATTTGCTCCTATAACCACAAAAGAAACACATATAATAAGTTTTTTAATGAAGTACAATTCGCATATTTTTAGCATAAGAAGGCAAGTCACTCCTGATATCAGTCAGCCAGGAGCCTTGGGGGTTGGTGCTCAAGTAAAATTTTAGTGGGGGTTGAGTGGGTGTAGACTTTGTTTGCCATCTGACAGTGGGAGGCCTTGCAAGCCCGTCTTACATCAGAAATGGCTCCCAGAAACTGAGGAATCATTGTGTGCTCAAGGGGATACTTAGGAATAACTGGAGAATACATAACTCCTATCCAGGAATATAAGATAATTTGATACTATTAAACAAAATAAACAGCACATCTTCTAAAATGTCAAATGAAAAAAAAAACAGCAAATGAGCTTAAATTAAAATCATAAAGACAATTCATACCTTTTTCAAATGTAGTACTTTTAAAAGATTAAGTAAAATATTTAATCCACACATTCATTCTACCTTTTACTCCTCATGCAAATGTACAGATATAAATAAAAGACCAGACAATCCAATTTTGGTGAAGCTATTTGTAGCTTTAGACAGTATTTTAGCATTAGTTTTTGCATGTCCATTTTAGTATAACACAATATGATGGAAATATCTGAATTTGGGTTTTTGTGCTTTTTTACATGTTTATTTAGAAAGAGAGAGTGAGTGCGCAACAGGGGAGGGGCAGAAAGAGAGAGAGGGAGGGAGGGAGGGAGAGTGAGAGAATCCCAGGCAGACTGTGCTGTCAGAGCAGAGCCCCACCTCAGGCTCCATCTCACAGGACCTTGAGATCATGACCTGAGTTGAAATCAAGTGTCTGACGGTTAGCTGACTGAGGCACCCCCTAAATGTTGTTTTGTAACCCTTTCACAGGGAAGACCTTCTGTTGACAGTTGCTATAGGCTGGAGAGCAATTTTCGTTGCACTGAGCCTACTGTTAACCCATTAAGATGATCAACGGGAAGCAGATGCAAAGGGAACCAGTACTTTAGTAGTGGGAAAACAATGACAATTATAAGCTTAGCATGCAAATAAACTGTACGTTGTCATAAGAAGTAATAGCTCATCTTTAGAACCGAGACAGATTTTTCAAAATTTATCTTTGACTTTTCATTAAGCTCTGTATCCTGCTTTTGTCTTTTGCATTTTGTGTTGCTTCACGTTATTTTTTCATTTCCATTCCCTTTCTCCTTTTAATCTTCTTAAACTTTATTTTTCTCCCTCGATGCATGATCATGCTATAGAATTAAAGTTTTCTTAAATATATATTTAAATTTTAAATGTACATAACTAATAAATGTATATGCCCCATATATACCTATACATATACACTCATGCATGATACATTTTATTTAACTATATGAACTTATATTCTTTTATATTTTTAAGCAGCACAAAAATTATAAGATCATTTCCTTTATTGGCTTATGAGTTTAATTTTAAGTGTCCTTCCAATTTCGTAAGTTTCAGTGCCTACAGAAATGTCATAAATCCAAATAGAGAGAATTATATTTATAGCTCTTAATTCTTTTGGTAAGAAAGAGAAAATAGATACCATGGTTTTCTAAAGTAATTGTCATTGTCTTACAAGACTTAAAGGAAGTATAACATAGGGTAAAAAGCACTAAAGCTGGTACTAGATTAATTCTGGAATGCAAGGCTATCCCACTTACTAGGTACTTTTTCTCATTGGTGGAATAGAATGGCCTATTTTTTTACTATCTAAATTTCAAGGCGGTTGCAAGGTTATTTAGGGAATATAGTCTCTAAAGTTCAAATTGTATCATTAAGAGGATATTCATGTAAAAATGTGTAAGACTTACAAAAATCATTCTGTCTTGTCAGTTAAGCTCAAAATACTTAATTTAAAATTCCGAATAAATAAGTTAAACACATAAGTAGGGCTTCATTATTATTTGTTTGTTGTCAAAACTAGATATAGAGTCTATATTACATAAGAAAATATAGGCACTCTATTTCTCAAAATCTCCTTACTGCATAATTCTGGGTAAATATTCCAGTGAGAGAAATGTATACAGATTTGGAAAGGCAAAAGGAAAAATTCCATTATTTTTTTAGAGGCATATGCAGACTAGGTGTGAGCAGTCATGAAATAAAAGCAGTTTTCCTGAGGGTCTCCTGAGAATCTGTCATTTCAGTGGGGCAAAGAAAGGCAATTGGTGAATGTTTCTCTGAGTGCTTTAGAATTGTAGCAAAATGTTAACTTTGCCAGCAATAACACATATCAACATGGTGTGCTCTCTGGCATGATGCACTAAGAGGACAGCATTACTTCTGTGGAATTCTTGCCAACAATGTATAAACTCAATATAATCTTGAGTAAACATCAGGCAAACAGATTTAGGGGCAGTCTGCCAGTGCTCTGTAAAACTCAAGATGTCTCAGAGCAAACAAAAAATAGAGTATATATCAAGGGTGGAGAATACTCTGGAGACCTAAAAATATTAATATGATGTAAAATCCTAGATTGGACTGTGGACAGGAGTGGGGAGGAGGAGTGAACAACGTGAGTGAGAAAAATGGTACAACTTAAGTTGAAATCTGTAGATTAGTTAATAATGTCATATCAATGTTAATTTCCTTGTTTCAAAAATTATATAATGAGTATATAAGACATTAACATTAGTGGAAGCTAGTTCAAGGAATCCTGTACTCTTTCTACTATGTCTGCAACCTTTCTAAAACTCTCAAAATATTTTCAAAAATATAACTATGGGCTGGCTTTTGAGAATTTGCAGTTTCAAACTGAAGAGTTCAGTGTTGGATTTCATAGCTTTCTTCCTCCAGCTCTGCCAAATCTTAGAAGATCCTAATACATCCTGTTACCTTTAATATTTACAGAAACTTCTGTGTTCCTAAATAGCCAATGAGTGATATGGTTTGAATATCAAACAAGGAAATGAGAGGATAATTTATTAAACATAGGGATATGAAACATGAAAATCTGAAAGTGTTGCTCTGATTTGAGTATTTGAAGTTAAATTAATATTTTTGAAGATTGGATTCCCCCACTGGGAACAAGTGAACTGAGTCTGGCAGTAACTTAGGATAATGGGAACAACTGGGGATTATATGTCTCTTCATCACATAGGCTACCCTGACCTTCTTTACCTGGCAACTGGTTGCCAACAGCAGCTCAAATTAGAACACACTTTACATGATTCTACTTAGAGTACACATTTATTAATGTTAGAAGCAATTTAAGTTACCTGAGTAAGAGTAAATTCAAGGGATGGAGAAGTAGATTTCATTTGATGAAATCCCATTGCAAAAGATCTGGGAAGATTTTGACCATTACTTTTCATTCCTCTCCAGCCTACATTCTGGCCAAAATGATTTACATTATTCCTACATGCAAAAAATGCTTACCCTCATTCAAGAGCCCCTAAAATTTCACCCAATTACACCATTAAGCTTCAAACCCCTGACATTTTCATTATCATCAGATATTAATACCCATGAACTTCCTTAGTTTCAGTTCCTTGGAGAGGCACCTCTTACTCAAAAAAAATAATTCTACCTTCTTTTGGACTGGATACATGAGCATGTGAACATGTGAATGTATAATTTGTACTTTTATTTATATTATTATTTATAGTTCTATTAATCTCTTACCTTTGACTTTTATAAATCTGTTACCTTTGAGATTACAAATATACTTATTATAGCTGAATGTATTGTTTTGGTTGAACATTTGTTTCTCTCTGTATTTTAAGATCTACAAGGCATACATAATTGTTTTGTAGGGTCAACAATCAGTTTTCTTTTATATTTACCCAGTATCTTTTTTTTTTACTTCCTTTCTTCTGTACTCTTCAATGCAGTTTTGTGTATTTTTTTCCCCGTGCTCTTTGATTTTGCGTTATAACCTCTCTCTGTACTCTTTGCTGTAGTACAGGTCTGCTGCTG
The DNA here is from genome assembly GCF_006229205.1 of Suricata suricatta. NCBI lineage: Eukaryota > Metazoa > Chordata > Mammalia > Carnivora > Herpestidae > Suricata > Suricata suricatta. Next base: position 39,956,846 of record NC_043702.1, read on the forward strand.
CACAATTAGCTCAGTTTTACTTTTCTAAATAAACCTGCAATTTTCTCCCAATTTTGAAGCACATTTACAGTGAATTCAGAAAATGTGATCCTTTCTGTAAGCACTTTATATAGAGCATTCAATTATTTTCTGACTTTCATAATATCTAGAAGCTATCAGAGAAAGGTATTATTCTTGCTCTTATGAAAACAAAGTCTATTTTCTAGGATTGTCGTGTCTTTTTTTCTCCCATTGGAACTTCAGTGATTTGCAGTTTGATTATGATGTGTCTGATTTTTTCTTTTTATTGATTCTGTTTAAGGTTTTTTGATCTCCTTACTTCTGGGTGCTGACATTTTAAAAATGGGTAAGCCATTCTCTGTACTAATATTACTTTTGTCTGAGTCCCTCTGCTTTTCTTCCTGTGCCTCTCTTACATACACACACGTGTGTGTGTGTGTATGTGTGTGTATATAATTTTTTATTCTTCTAGCACTTTTATTTAATTAGGATAACTTACACTAACCAATGGAATTAGCAGTTACATTACTGTCACAGGTATAAAACAGAAGCTATCACAGACAAATTATTTGACACCCCAAAGATGGGTGTGTGTATGTGCTAGCAAGGCATATAGGGAAGTGTTGAATGCCTCTTTTCAGAATGTTAAGATATGTATTACTGAATGTCACTGGCTCTGGTATTTTGCATTTGTAAATACTAAGCAACAGAAGAAACATTAGATATTGTTTTTCAGCTATTTATTTCTTTTTCTTGCCTAATTACTTTGCTTACGACTTCCAGTACTATGTTGAACAAAAGTTGTGAGGTTACATATCTTTCTCTTGTTCTGGTTCTTATAAGAAAACCATTCAGCTTTTAACCATTTAACTTGGTATTATCTGTGATTTGTCATGTATGGCCTTTATTATAAGTTTTGAGGTATGTTCCTTATATATATGGGTTGTTGAGAGTTTTCATTATGAAAGAGCGTTCAGTTTTGTCTAATGTTTTTTCTGAGTTTATTGAGATAATCATATGATTTTACTCTATTTTTAATGTAGTATATTACATTTGTTGATTTTATATTTTGACCATCCTTGCATTCTAGGGATAAATCCCACATAAGCATGGTGTATAATTCTTTTCTGCAGTTTGCAAGTATTTTGGTAAGGATCTTTGAATATATATTCAACAGGCATATTGGCCTGTGTTTTCTTTTTTGCTAAAGTCTATGTTTGACTTTGGTTTTAGGGTAATACTAGCCCCATAAAATGAGTTTGGAAGTATTCTCTTCTCTTCATTTTTTGGACAATTTTGAGCAGGACTGAAATTAATTCTTCTTTAAGTATTTGGTAGAATTCACTAGAAAACCACTTGGCCTTGAACTTTTCTTTTTTGGGAGGCTTTTGATTACTGATTCAGTGCTTTCATTCAATATTAATCTGTTTCGATTTTCTTTCTTAATGATTTAATCTTTACAGGTTTAGGTAGTGGAAATTTACTTCTAGGCTTTCTAAGTTGTTGGTATATACTCTTACATGGTAGTTTTTTAATCATTGTATTTCTGTGACATGGGTTATAATGTTTTCTCTATCATTTCTAATTTTATATGTTTGAGTCCTTTTTTGTTCTTACTAAATTTACACAAAGTTTTGTCAATTTTAGCTTTTAATTTCATTGATCTTTTCTATTGTCAGTTTAGTTTCTATTTCATTTATATCTTCTCTGATCCTTATTTCTTTCCTTCTACCTTTGGGCTTTGATTGTTTTTATATACCCTTGAGATATAAAGTTAGGTTATTTGAGATGTTTGGTTTTTTTCTTTAGTAGTTTATCACTGTATGCTTTCTCCTTGAACTGCTTTTGCTATATAACATGTTCTTCATATGTTTGTTTCCCTTTATCTCCATTTGTCTCAATATAATTTGATTTTAATTTTTTCTTTGACCCATTAATTGTTTAATGTCCTTATTGTTGTGGTTTTTTTCCATTTTTTCTTATAATTGACTTCAAGGTTCATACCATTATCTTTTGAAAAGTTGATATGATTTCAGCCTCCTTAAATTTATTAAGACCTGTTTTGTGACGTCACACATGATTTAATCTGAAAATGTGTCATGCGTGCCAGAGAAGAATGTACATTTTACTGCCATTGGATGGAACATGCGGTATGTGTCTTTTTGGTCTATCTGGCCTAACATATAGTTTAAGTCCATTATTTCCTCATTGATTTTCTGTCTTAATGATCTATCCATTGTGGACAGTGAGATATTGAGGTCCTCTACTTTTATTGTATTGCTGTCTATTTCTCCCTTCAGATCTGTTACTCATGCTAAATAGGCACGCCCTTCTTTATTACTAAATCTGAATGGGCTAGTAGTTCACTGTCATAAGCCTAGGGCCAGACTGCAGGCCTAGCCAAATGAGACAGAATGCCACTTTGTCAAGTTTAAAATTAGAAGGTTAGATGTTTAGAATTAATTATGAAAGTCAGAATAAGAGGGTCTTGGTTATCTCAGACATTATTTTTTCATGATACCTATGACCCAAAGGCAGATCTCTTTGAATCATTACGTAGACCGTTTTAAACAGTAGAGGTTTTACTAATGGATGTTTCTGCCATCTATTGAAAAAAGTTTTATTTCACAGATTTTCCTGGTTTCTTTATTTCTTTATGTTTTGTTGGCCTTTCTTAGGCAATTTTCCAAATAGATGAAATATAAAATAAGCAATTAAGCTAGACAGTATTTTAATCCAATAACCAGAATTTATTTTAAATGAGTGATTCTTTGCTATGATTTTAAAAGAAAATTAGCTTTTTAAATATGTAGAAGAGAAGCTGGTAGACTGTTTATTATTATTTACTATTATTGCTATTAAGCTCTGGTGGATTTTTCAAAATTAATTTTAAATTATAATTTTGCTACTAAAGGAATATTTTGAAAGAGATTTAACAGACTTAACTTGTATTTCATTCTGCTTAATTCTAGAACATAACTTACCATGGGGAATAGTTTCATAGATTTCAAATATTTTATATAATCTAATTAATATGATAATGCATCAACACTATAAAATAGACATCCACTTCTCAATCTATAAATGTGGATACAATGACTAATAGTTGTCAAAGTCCGAAGGGTAAAGAATGGATGAGGAAGGGTTTAGACAATAAAGTTTCTCACCAAGGCAGTATTAGCAGTTTAAGTGGGACAGTTCTCCTTTGAGAAGGACTGATCTAAAGCCATAGGATGATCAGTATTCATGGTTCTTCTCACCAAATTTCAAAAGTTACTCTCCCTAGTACTGTCACCAAAAAAAGTGAATTACAAATAGTTAATTCCAGTCTCTGGCTTATTCCTTATTCACTTAACTGTGTCTTAAAAGAAAATATTTTTTTTTTAATTTGGATAAAATCAAATTCATAGTACTTTTCTTTTAGATACCCTCTCTAAGTTTATATTTAAGACGTCTTTTCCTAACCTAAAGTCAAAAATAACTTCTTTCTTAATCTATTCTAGATTTATATTTTTAAATTTTACATTTAATCAATGAATATTATAAGTTAATTTCTGTATATATTATGAGTTATGGACTAAAGTTATTTTTCTGTATATCGATATTTATGGAAAAGTGTCCTTTTTACCTCAAATTTACCTTACAACTTTGTTGAAAAACAATTGACTATATATGTATTCTCTTTTTGCACTCCCCTCTCTTCAGTTGACACAGTTTTTTCTCTCTTAACTCATGGATTTATTTTCATCGATATAGCCTTATAATTATTTTTGAAGTCAGGACATAAAAACCCTCCAATTTATTTTTCTTTTTGAATGTTGTTTTGATTATTCTTTGGATTTTCAGATGAATTTTAGAATTAGTTTTTCAGTTTCTGAAAAAAGAAAAACTGATTGGAATATGTTCAGTTTAAAAATAAATTTTACAGGGATGCCAGGCTAGCTCAGTCAGTAGAACCTAAGACTCTTAAAAGTAAACTTCAGACCAGATTACTTTTCCAACCCAGAAAGACAGAAAAAGCTTGACCCTTTGTTGAGGTAGTATTTATTTTCTCTCATCAATGTTTTTTAGTTTTCAGGACAAAGGTTTTTCACATCATGTATCAGAGTTATCCCTAAGTAGATAATAATTTTGATATTATTGTAAATGATGATGATAATTAAATTTTTTTAATTTCCAATTATTGGTTTTTGATAATTGAAATATTATTGATTTTTGTATATTGATCTTGCATTGTGAAACCCTGTTGAGCTCATTCATAAGTTCTAGTAGCTTTTTTGTAGATTCCATTAAATTATCTTTGCAAAAGCACCTGTTGTTTATCAGTAAAGACCATATTTAATTTGTCCCTTAAATATGTATACTTTTGCATTGTTCTATTGGCTAGACACTCAAGACAATGTTGAATAAAAAAAGTAAAAATAGTCATCTTTGTCTTTTTTTCTGGTCTTAGAACAATTTAGTCTTTCACCATTAAATGTGATGTTAACCAAATATTTTTGTTTTTGAGTTATGTATGTTTGATATCATATATAATATATATTATATGTTGTATATATTTTATATATGTTATATATATTAAATATATATATTTATATTTTTATTGAAGTATAATTGGTATGAAACATTAGCTTCAGATCAGGTATACAACAGAACAATTAGGTATTTGTATATGTTGCTAAATGATCATGATAACTCTAGTTATGCCTAGTTGAATCTGTCACCAGACATAGTTAAAAGATTTCTTGCAATGAGAATCTTTAAGATGTATTCTGTTTTTCATAGACTGTATTTTTTGAGAAGTTTTAGGTTAACAAAATATTAAGGAAAATTTAACAGAGTTAGTTTTTTTTTTTTAATTTAAATTCAAGTTAGTTAACATACAGTGTAGTCTTGGCTTTAGGTTAGAACCCACTGATTTATTTCTTAGATATGAAACCCAGTGCTCATCCTAAAAATTGCTTTCCTTAATGCCCATTACCCATTTAACCCATTTCCCCACCATCTCCCCTCCAGCAATCCTCAACTTGATATTTATAATTAAGGGTCTTTTATGATTAACCTCTCTCTGTTTTTATTTTTCTTTCCCTTCCTCTATGTTCATATGTTTTGTTTATCAAATTCCACATGTGGGTGAACTTATATGATATCTTTCTCTGACTTACTTAGCTCAGCATAATACACTCTGGTTTCATCCATGCTGCTAATGGTAACATGGTTGGAAATGGTAAATTGTCATTCTTTCATTACCAAGTAGTATTCCATTGTATGTATATACCACATTTTCTTCATCCATTCATCAGTCGATGGACTTTTGGGCTTGTTCCATAATTTGGCTATTGTTGACAGCACTGCCCCTTCAAATCAACATTTTTGTGTCCTTTTGATAAATTCCTATTAGTGTAATTGCTACTCTCTGACCGCACACATTCATAGCCTCCACTATTATCAATATCTCCCACCAAAGTAATACATCCATTACGATTATCTGAATGTTACAATCTACATTGACACATTATCATCCAGAATCTATAGTTGACATTAGAATTCACTTTTGGTTGGGGCGCCTGGGGGGCTCAGTCAGTAAAGCATCCAACTTCAATAGATATCACAGTTCCCAAATTTGAACCCCTTTGGGCTCAGTACTGACAGCGTAGAGCCTGGAGCCTGCTTCAGATTCTTTGTCTCTCACCCTCTCTGCCTCATCCCCACTTACTCACTCTCTCTCTCTCTCTCTCTCTCTCTCTCTCTCAAAATAAATAAACATTAAAAAATAATTCACTCAGTGTTTTACAGTTTATGCGTTTGGTTAAATATGTAATAGTATGTAACCATTATTATAGGATCATACCGCTGCCCTAAGAAACTTCTGTGCTTCATCTGTTAATCTGTTCCTCACCACTAATCCCCTGAAAACCAATAGCTTTTTACCATTTCCATAGTTTTGTCCTTTCTAGCATGCCATATAGCTGAATATACAGTATGGAGCCTTTTCACATGGGCTTCTTTCACTTGGTAATATGCATGTAAGTTTCTTTCATGTCGTTTCATAGCTAGACTGTTAGTTTCTTTTGATGAATATCATTCCATTGTCTGGATATAACACAGTTTGTTTATTCATTCACCTATTAAAGGATCTCTGGGTTGCTTCAAAGTTTAGAAATTGTGAATAAAGCTACCATAAGCATTGGTATGCAGGTTTTTATGTGGGCATGAGTTTTAACTCCTTTAACACCAAAAAGCACAATGTCTGGATTGTATAGTAAGAGAATACGTCATTTAAAAAAAATAAACTACCAAGCCATCTATCAAAGTGGCTATACCATTCTGCATTCCCACCAGCAATGAATGAGAATTCCTGTTGTTCCCAATCCTCACCAGCATTTGGTGCTGCAAATGTTCCAGATTTTGGGCTACTTTAATAGGTATGGAGAGGCATCTTATTATTTTAATTTGCATATTTTTATGACATGTGATGTGGAACATCATTTTATATGCTTATCAGCCATGTTTATATTTTCTTTGGTGAGGTGTCAAGTTTTTTCACTCATTTTTTTTAGTTGGGTAGCTTATTGCTGAGTTTTAAGAATTCTGTGCATATTTTAGATAGCTGTACTTTTATCAGTGTATCTTTTGCATATATTTTCTCCCAATCTGTGACTTGTCTCCTCATTCTCTTGACATTGGTTTTTGTAGAACAGACATTTTTAATTTAAGTCCAGCTTATCATTTATTTCAGGCATCATGCCTTTAGTTTGTATTTAAAAAGTGACTGCCAAACCTTAAGGTCCTCCATATTTTCTTTTTTTTTTTTAAATGTTTTTATTTATTTTTGAGACAGAGACAGAGCATGAGAGGGGGAGGGGCAGAGAGAGAAGGAGACTCCAGGCTCTGAGCTAACTGTCAGCACAGAGCCTGACGCAGGGCTTGAACCCACAAATGTGAGATCTGACCTGAGCCGAAGTCGGAGGCTTAGCCGACTGAGCCACCCAGGTGCCCCAGGTCCTCCATATTTTCTATGTTACCTTCTAAGAGTTTTATAGTTGGCATTTTATACTGAGGTCTGTGATCCATTTTCAGTTAATGTTTATGGAGAGTGTATAACCTGTATCTAGATTCACCTTTTTGCATGTGGATATCAAATTGTCCCAACACCATTTGTTGATAAGGTGGAAAGTTTTTCATAGATGCTCTGTATCAGCTTAGGAAAGTTCATGTCTGTGCTATGTGTGCTAAGATATTTTATTAAGGATTTTGTAAGGTACCTTAAAAAACCAAAATGGGGTGCCTGGGTGGTTCATTCAGTTAAGCTTTAACTTTAGCTCAGGTCATGATCTCCTGGT
>NC_043702.1:39964288-39967210 GCF_006229205.1 Suricata suricatta
TGTCCCAACACCATTTGTTGATAAGGTGGAAAGTTTTTCATAGATGCTCTGTATCAGCTTAGGAAAGTTCATGTCTGTGCTATGTGTGCTAAGATATTTTATTAAGGATTTTGTAAGGTACCTTAAAAAACCAAAATGGGGTGCCTGGGTGGTTCATTCAGTTAAGCTTTAACTTTAGCTCAGGTCATGATCTCCTGGTACATGAGTTTAGCCCTGTGGCTGTCTCTGTGCTGACAGGTCAGAACCTGGATCCTACTTTGGCTTCTGTGTCTCTCTGCCCCTCCCCTGTTTGTATGCGTGCGCACGCGCGCACACACACACACACACACACACACACACACACACACAACACACTCTCTCTCTCTCAAAAATAAATTAAAAAAATTTTTAAATGATGTTTTTTCCCAAATGTAGTCTGTTAATATTGTAAATTGCATTAACTGATTTTAAATAAACCATTTAAGAATAAAAAATACAGAAAAGTTGCAAAAATAGTACAGAGAGTTCTGGCATAACAGTCAGCAGTGTCCCTAATGTTAACATTTTATATAACCATCATATATTTGTAAAAAACTAAGAAATTATCTTTGGCATATAACGATAATTACCTAAACTACAGACCTTATACAAAATTCTCTAGTTATTCCATTATTTTATCACTCTTTGAGGATAATGCAGACATCATATAGAATTTAGCATTGACTGATTTGTTTTTAATTTACTATTACATCAAGATTATATTCCTGGGACAAATGCCATTGTATATAATATGCTATTACTTTAATTTGTTACTAGATTCTATTTGATAAATATGTACTAAGAATTTTTACATTTCTGCACATAACAGACATCATTCACTAGTTATGTTTTATTGAAAATTTTGGAGGGTTCTGTGTTAGAATAAAGTAGGACTAATAGATTCATTGAGAACTATTCCCTTCTCTTTAGTTTTCTAGAATATTTTGAGTATGATTGATACTATTTCTTCCTGTAAGCTTTAGTATAATTCCCCAGTGAATACACGTGGACATCAATAGTTTGTCTTTCATCTTTTTACCTATTCAATGTGATTAGATTATTATTTTTTAAGAGATTTATCAAATGTTTTTAAAAACAACTCAGTTTCTGGTTTCATTGACTTATTCTATTGTTTTATTATTTTCTACTGCTTTCCACTTTGATCATTATTATTTCCTTTCTTCTGCTAATTTTGGTTTCCTTAACTTTCTTTTTATTCTTATACTAGGAGATAAGGTCACTGATTTCAGATCCTTTTTCTTTTCAAAACAGGCATTTTTCCAGTCTCGTTTTAGTATAGCATCCCATAAATTCTGATATGTTTTTCTTGTATTCATTCCGTTCAAAATAGTTTCTATTTTTTTATTTTTTGTTTTTCATAATTACTTAGAAGTGTGATATTTAGTTTCACATACTTGAGACTCCAGATACCTTACAGTTACTCATTTTTTAACTTACACAGTGGCAGATAGTATATATCTCTTGAACCCTGTATATTCATTCAACTTTGTATCATAGTTCAGTAAATGTTCCCTGAACATGTAAAAAGAATGTTCATTTTCTAGCCTGGTGTATTCTATTAAGTTCAACATCTTTGATTTCTAGTTTTGCTTAAACTGTTAGGATACTTGCCTATAACTTCATCATCTTTATTTTGTTTAATGTAGGTCTAGTGTCTTTCATCTTTTTACTTATGTTCTTTCATGCTATAATTATAAAAGTCTATTTCTTTGAAGGAGGATATATATATGAGTCTTGCCTTGTCATACAGTCTGATAATCTTGTTTAACCTATAAATTACATGTTATGTAATTGTTGACATGGTTGTGCTTAAACCTGTCATCTTGTAATTTGCTTTTTACTGACATTGTCTTTTTTTTAAACCTTTTTCTTTTTTTTACTTTCTTTTAATTGAGTTCTATTATTCCACTTCACTTCAAGTTTTGTTTTATTAGCTGTAAGTTATTAGCTAGATAAATATAATATGGAATTATATTTGCCACCTTTTGGTTTATACTGCAGATCTTTGACTTATCACTGCCTATCTTCAAGTAATGTTCTAGTACCTCTCATAGAGTGTAAGAAAAGTTCACTTCTTCCATCAGTGTTAATGCTCTTATCATATATTTACTTTCACATGGAGGACTTTATCATTTCTCATGAAGTGATTCTCATAATGTTAAGTTAGTATTTCTTTGCTAGAAAACTTATTTTGCCATCACTTTTGGAAGATATTTCTTTTTTTAAAAAAATTTCTTTTTTTTAATTTTATATGGTTTTTATTTATTTTTGAGAGACAGGGAGAGACAGCACAAGCAAGGGAGGGTCAGAGAGAGAGGGAGACACAGAATCCGAAGCAGGCTTCAGGCTCTGAGCTAGCTGTCAGCACAGAGCCCGACTTGGGGCCAATCCCACAAACCGTGAGATCATGGCCTGAGCTGAAGCCAGGTGCTTAACTGACTGAGCAACTCAGGTGCCCCGGGAAGATATTTCTGATGAAAAAATTTACTCTCATCTTTATTTCTCTGACTTATAAAATATGTCCTTTTTAAACTTTTCTCCTTTTCACTGATTTGGAGCAGTTGTTTTATGTGTTGTGGTTTGTTTTTTTTTTCTTATTTTGTATGTAGGATTCATTTAGCTTTTTCAAACTGTGGATTTATAATATTTATCAAATTTGGAATCTTATAGCAAACATTTCTTATTTCTTTCACATTTTTTTGTCCCTTTCTCTCCTTCTCTCCTATTAGGAGTAATTATGTGTGTGTATGTGGGTATACATGTATATATATATTTATATATTTATATTTATATTTAAATTAATATATGACATATATATTATGGCAGTTTAAATATACACATAGTTCATTGATAGATTTTTTTTCTTAAAATTGTTTGTTCATT
>NC_043702.1:39967310-39971520 GCF_006229205.1 Suricata suricatta
TGTCCCAACACCATTTGTTGATAAGGTGGAAAGTTTTTCATAGATGCTCTGTATCAGCTTAGGAAAGTTCATGTCTGTGCTATGTGTGCTAAGATATTTTATTAAGGATTTTGTAAGGTACCTTAAAAAACCAAAATGGGGTGCCTGGGTGGTTCATTCAGTTAAGCTTTAACTTTAGCTCAGGTCATGATCTCCTGGTTCATGAGTTTGAGCCCTGTGGCTGTCTCTGTGCTGACAGGTCAGAACCTGGATCCTACTTTGGCTTCTGTGTCTCTCTGCCCCTCCCCTGTTTATACACGTGCGCACGCGCGCGCGCACACACACACACACACACACACACACACACAACACACTCTCTCTCTCAAAAATAAATTAAAAAAATTTTTAAATGATAAGTTTTTTCCCAAATGTAGTCTGCTAATATTGTAAATTGCATTAACTGATTTTAAATAAACCATTTAAGAATAAAAAATACAGAAAAGTTGCAAAAATAGTACAGAGAGTTCTGGCATATCAGTCAGCAGTGTCCCTAATGTTAACATTTTATATAACCATCATATATTTGTAAAAAACTAAGAAATTATCTTTGGCATATAACAATAATTACCTAAACTACAGACCTTATACAAAATTCTCTAGTTATTCCATTATTTTATCACTCTTTGAGGATAATGCAGACATCATATAGAATTTAGCATTGACTGATTTGTTTTTAATTTACTATTACATCAAGATTATATTCCTGGGACAAATGCCATTGTATATAATATGCTATTACTTTAATTTGTTACTAGATTCTATTTGATAAATATGTACTAAGAATTTTTACATTTCTGCACATAACAGACATCATTCACTAGTTATGTTTTATTGAAAATTTTGGAGGGTTCTGTGTTAGAATAAAGTAGGACTAATAGAATTCATTGAGAACTATTCCCTTCTCTTTAGTTTTCTAGAATATTTTGAGTATGATTGATACTATTTCTTCCTGTAAGCTTTAGTACAATTCCCCAGTGAATACACGTGGACATCAATAGTTTGTGTTTCATCTTTTCTACCTATTCAATGTGATTAGATTATTATTTTTTAAGAGATTTATCAAATGTTTTTTAAAAAAAAAACTCAGTTTCTGGTTTCATTGACTTATTCTATTGTTTTATTATTTTCTACTGCTTTCCACTTTGATCATTATTATTTCCTTTCTTCTGCTAATTTTGGTTTCCTTAACTTTCTTTTTATTGTTCTTATACTAGGAGATAAGGTCACTGATTTCAGATCCTTTTTCTTTTCAAAACAGGCATTTTTCCAGTCTCGTTTTAGTATAGCATCCCATAAATTCTGATATGTTTTTCTTGTATTCATTCCGTTCAAAATAGTTTCTATTTTTTTATTTTTTGTTTTTCATAATTACTTAGAAGTGTGATATTTAGTTTCACATACTTGAGACTCCAGATACCTTACAGTTACTCATTTTTTAACTTACACAGTGGCAGATAGTATATATCACTTGAACCCTGTATATTCATTCAACTTTGTATCATAGTTCAGTAAATGTTCCCTGAACATGTAAAAAGAATGTTCATTTTCTAGCCTGGTGTATTCTATTAAGTTCAACATCTTTGATTTCTAGTTTTGCTTAAACTGTTAGGATACTTGCCTATAACTTCATCATCTTTATTTTGTTTAATGTAGGTCTAGTGTCTTTCATCTTTTTACTTATGTTCTTTCATGCTATAATTATAAAAGTCTATTTCTTTGAAGGAGGATATATATATGAGTCTTGCCTTGTCATACAGTCTGATAATCTTGTTTAACCTATAAATTATATGTTATGTGATTGTTGACATAGTTGTGCTTAAACCTGTCATCTTGTAATTTGCTTTTTACTGACATTGTCTTTTTTTTAAACCTTTTTCTTTTTTTTACTTTCTTTTAATTGAGTTCTATTATTCCACTTCACTTCAAGTTTTGTTTTATTAGCTGTAACTTATTAGCTAGATAAATATAATATGGAATTATATTTGCCACCTTTTGGTTTATAGTGCAGATCTTTGACTTATCACTGCCTATCTTCAAGTAATGTTCTAGTACCTCTCATAGAGTGTAAGAGAAGTTCACTTCTTCCATCAGTGTTAATGCTCTTATCGTATATTTACTTTCACATGGAGGACTTTATCATTTCTCATGAAGTGATTCTCATAATGTTAAGTTAGTATTTCTTTGCTAGAAAACTTATTTTGCCATCACTTTTGGAAGATATTTCTTTTTTTAAATAATTTCTTTTTTTTAATTTTTTATGGTTTTTATTTATTTTTGAGAGACAGAGAGAGACAGCACAAGCAAGGGAGGGTCAGAGAGAGAGGGAGACACAGAATCCGAAGCAGGCTCCAGGCTCTGAGCTAGCTGTCAGCAGAGAGCCCCACTTGGGGCCAATCCCACAAACCGTGAGATCTTGGCCTGAGCTGAAGCCAGATGCTTAACTGACTGAGCAACTCAGGTGCCCCGGGAAGATATTTCTGATGAAAAAATTTACTCTCATCTTTATTTCTCTGACTTATAAAATATGTCCTTTTTAAACTTTTCTCCTTTTCACTGATTTGGAGCAGTTGTTATATGTGTTGTGGTTTTTTTTTTTTTTTCTTATTTTGTATGTAGGGTTCATTTAGCTTTTTCAAACTGTGGATTTATAATATTTATCGAATTTGGAATCTTATAGCAAACATTTCTTATTTCTTTCACATTTTTTTGTCCCTTTCTCTCTTTCTCTCCTATTAGGAGTAATTGTGTGTGTGTGTGTGTGTGTGTGTGTGTGTGTGTGTGTGTATACATGTATATACATATTTATATATTTATATTTATATTTAAATTAATATATGACATATATATTATGGCAGTTTAAATATACACATAGTTCATTGATAGATTTTTTTTCTTAAAATTGTTTGTTCATTTGTATTTCATTTGGATCTTTTCTATTCCTTTGTGTTCAAGGTAACTATTTTTTCCTTCAGTACCTTATCTGTCATTAATTCCATTTAGGGTATTTTTTTATCTCAGAAATTGTAGTTTTTATTTCTATAAGCTTTAATATTTTAAGTTTTTTACATATTCCAAATATCCACTGATTATTTACATACAGAATACCAATACCAATGAAAAAACTATTTTACTGTCCTTTCTGCTAATTTTAATCATGTGTACCATTTGAGTCTGTTTCAAGTGAGATAATTCTCTTTACCATAAGTTCTGGTTTTCTGCTTTTATGGTTGCCTGATGGCGTTGAACTAGATGCCATAGAGTGTGAGTTTACTTGGTTGAATTCTGGAGTATCTTTGGATAATTGTAATTTCTCATAAGCTTTTCTCTCCTATGCAACTCCTTGTAAACAGTCGGATCCCTTCAGGACTCGCTCATGTTATTTGCTCAGTAGACGTAGAGCAGTGCCAAGTGTGAGGCTAATGATGACCTATTGCTGAAGCAAGATTTTATAGAGTCTTTTAAATATCTCAGGAACTAGGATGGTTTTGATAACAGGCACTAGTTTTTTAATGTGTATCTTCCCTTACCCTTGAGTACTTTCCTCATATCAAACTTTTTGATGAATCTTAATTGCAGACTCTAGGGGTCCTTCTGTGAAGCTCTCCCCTCTCTGTTATTTTGTTCTGTGAATTCTAGCCACCTTAATACTATCAGACACTCGGTTCTGTCTTTTCATCAGATGAGTTCTCCAGTTTCTCTATTATATTATTATATTTATATTATATTTGGCACAATTATATATATATATATATATTTGTTTCTTTAAGATGTATAATTTAATATGTGTAAAAATTTAAATGAGTAAAATGCTCTTAAAATATTATATTCCCATATCAGGCATTTGATAACAATTTTTAAGAACATGCACTAAAAATTGAATCATGCTTACAGAAAGTAGATCAATATGGCACAGTTAATTTGAAGTCAAAGGACATACTTGTCAGTATCACTCATCAACAAATCAAATATTTTGGGGAATTACTGTTAGAAAGAAAATGATGGCAGTACTTGACTGATGTAAAAGCCATACTAGAGTAGACTGTCCCCTAATGCACTATTGTAAAATTATATTTTTAAGAGATTTAATCTTAACTCTGCAGATACAGATTAGAGATTTAAGATTTCCTAGATGGCAGTTAGAATATTTGGGCCATTTGGAAAAAAAAAAAAA
>NC_043702.1:39971620-40001216 GCF_006229205.1 Suricata suricatta
TTTGCTTGTCTTGCAGAGCACTCACAGAACAAGTTACTCACATTCCAAGGTTTTACTGTATTTACCCAAAGGATACAGAAATACTGATTTGAAGCTGCACATGCACCTCAATGTTTATAGCAGCATTATCAAAAGTAACTCAATAATGGGAGGAGCCCAAATTCCATCAAGTGATGAATGGGTAAAAAAGAGGTGGTATATATACACAATGGAATCTTACTCAGCCATCAAAAAGAATGAAATCTTGCCATTTGTAAGTGTGGATGGAGCTAAAGTATATATGCTAAGCAAAACAAGTCAGTCAGAGAAGATAAATACCATATGACTTTGTTCATATGTAGAATTTAAGAAACGAAATAGATAAACATAGGGAAAGAGGGGGAAAGGATAGGGAAGCAAACCATAAGAGACACTTAACTATAGAGAACAACCTGAGGGTTGCTGTAGGGAGGGAGGGAGGGGGATGGGGAAACTGGATGATGGGCTTTAAGAAGGGCAATTGTTGTGATGAACAATGAGTATTATATGTAGGTGAAGACTCATATTCTGCTCCTAAAGCCAATGTTACCCTTTATATGTGCTTTATGAAAGCACACTATAGAGTATGTGTTAATTAAAATGAAAAATAAAGTTAGAAGTTCACTTATGCTTATAGACAAGATAGAACACCAAATACTACATTTATTCTCCTGCCTGAACAGCAACTCAAAAATTTGATACAGCAACTTTGAGATACTGCACTTTGGCAACAAAGTAGAATAACCATTCTGAGATGGGAAAACAAGTGAGAGGAATTTCACTAACTTATTGTCTTGATGCAGGAGAGCTCCCTGCCCATGTTGCCAAAATAAATTGAGCCAAAATAAAAACAAGTATACTATTAACAAAGTAAAGCAATATAGTTAGTTATAATATTTTTGTTAGCTACAAGATAGTTATGTGTCTCATGATTAACCTTTTTCATTTAGTGCACAAAATGCAAAATATTACTCAAGATTTCTAATTCTTTATGGCAATTTTAATTATTAAACAAATCTGGCTTTACCATCCTCACATATAAACATGTAACAATGTTGGCCACATCAATGGTTTTAATGACATCTTAATATTTAGAGTTCTTTGACATGGGGGAAAAAAGCCAACCATATGCAAAAAAGTAGCAGTAATAACATTCTATATGTGTGGCAGGATTTCACAAAATTATCTGTTGGTAATTCAGTGACAGAAAGTAATCACTGACTGTTCACGTGTTTGGACACTAACCATCAGGTAATTTAGAGTGTATTACTCAAAATAGTGAAAATTGCTTGTCAGAAAAATCCGTAAAATTTTGAAATGTCAATAACAGTGATACGATATTCTCATACCTTTTCCTTAATACACTTTCTGTATTCTTGACAGTGAATTTAATAAAAGAAAATATCAAAACAAACTGTCAACACCCATGCTAGAAAGCATAGTCCAAGTAAGATGGAGAAAGAAGCATGTTTGAATAGTATAAATCATTAAATATTGACCTTCATGACTACAAAAACACAGGTTGAATTCATTGAAGGAACCAGTTATACCTGAGTGACAAAATAATTTAATGAGAAGAGCTGAAGATAAATAGCTGTTATTGAGGTCAACATTTAAATAAAGAACAGGAAGAAAGAATAAATTGCAGACTTGTAACTATACATCTCAAATAAATTATTTTATCAAATAATTGTCACATTTCTAATGTTTATATAGAATTATACATATTTACAAAATCATGTAACTACTAACTACTTCTAATTTATACAGTAATGAGGTAACCTCTTCCACCTTCCCTATAAGCATGGAGCCCATTTCTGATCCTCTGTCCCCCTCTCTCTAACTCTTCCCCACTCACACACACATGTGCTCTTTCAAAAATAATAAACATTATAGATATTCTATATTATACCATAATATAAGTTTGGCATGTGTTAAGTATATAATTGAATGTAATATGTAATTTATATAATGTAATATATAAAATAATTTTTGTTATTAATGTCATTGTCAGTATATTTGAATAAATTTCAGAAGGGAAGAGGTAGGGTTTCACATCATGTGCTAAACAGGACTCAATTCTTTGATAGCAAGTTTATTACCTTTCTGCTATCTGGATGCTGTTCTACCTGACATTTTAAGTTATCGCTCCTGCCTATATCATTTATTTTCTATGGATCCAGAAAGGAGTAGTGCCACTTCCAAACTTGTTCATACATGAGCTAATTAATTCTTTCAATATTTACTTTAACCCATTTTCATTATGGTCTACAGTGTACCAGGAATTGAACTGAGCTCTAGTACAGCAAGGGTTGCAGAAAACTTCTGTACTTCAGAAGACTGTGATTTTATAGTAAAATAATCCTAACATTTCACACCGAAAAAGGTAAAGCTAGTTAAACTACAGCTCAATTTAACCTTAATTATATTTTAATAGCTCTATTTAGACATAATTTATACAAAACTCACTCATTCTAAGTGTCTAATTCAGGCACTTTTAATAAACCTCTATGAATTTGCAGCCATAAATATATTCTAGTTCTAGAACTTGAAAATCATTCCTCAAAATGTCCCTTGGCCTCCTTTGCAATAAATTCCCATTTCCTTCCTTGACTAGACAACCAACAATCGCTATAGATTTTCTTCTCAAAATGTCTGTAAATGGAATAATAAATTATGTGTTCTTTTGGGTCTGGTTTCTTTCACCTGGTTTGTTTCTTGTTATTTTTGAGTAGTGTACCATTATATGTATATACAACTTTGTGTTTACCAACTAAATAGTCAATGGGAGTTTGGACTGGATGTAATGATTTTAGGGTATTATGAATAATACTTATATGAATTTATGTATGGAAGTCTTTGTATGGACATAGTTTTTGACATTTTAAATGATTCAGTAATTCTCCCTTGGCTTTACTTCCCTACCAAATTGTTGAAGATGCTTGGTATTGTCAGTCTTTTGGATTACCACCATTCTAGTGGGTATTCTAAGTATTTCATGGTGGTTTAATTTTCATTTTGTGAGTGGCTAAAGATGTAGAACTCCTTTTCATGTGCTTATTAGTTATTTGTGTATCTTCATTGGGAAATTTCAATGCAAACGTTTTGCCCATTTCTTATCTAGGGTTTTTAGTCGTCTTACATTTGAGTAAGTTTTTTAGTTGTCTTACAATTTTTTATATTGTGGATAAATATGCTTTCTCATATATATGATAAAGCAAATATACCCTTTCAGTCTATAACTTGACTTTTCATTTTCTTTATGGTATAACTAGAAGAACCAAAATATGGGTTTGGTGCTCAAAGTTCAGCAAATTCTCAAGACTGACTTGTCTTTCACTCTATGGCCGCCTACTTCAGGTCTTCTCTGTGAGCCAGGAATGCATGGATTGCTTTATATACTCATTGTTTTGAGCTCTCATTTCCAAATTTTTGAATATTTGTAATATATACTCACCCTATTTTAAGTCCTTTCCTCCAAAAAGAAAATTTGTATTTTGTTTTTTTGTGTTACATTCCTATATCTAATGCTTATCTTTTAATAATCTAATCAAGTCTTTATTTTTATGTAGTGCTGATTTATTTCATTTATGATAGAGAAGGTAATCTATATGCTTCTTACCCACTTTTTCTACTACTTCTCCTGCCTGTTCTTGCTCAGATTATTAATAAATTTTTATATTACTATAGCTTATAATAATTATATTATGTGTTGGAATGTTCGTTCTAGATTTAAATGAATTTAAAAGTCAGGCTTTTAATCAGGTTTCTTCTTTTACTTCATGGGTTGAAGCTAATCCAATATTATTATTACTATTATTATCTGAAAGATGGGGTTAGGGTTACTGTTCTTGGTATCTGTATGCTTGAAAATATGTCTTCTTCCTTTTTTGTATGGATGATGATTGAGATTCCTTTAATATTTGGATCCCATTTTCCCTACAAAGATTTATAGACTCCAAATGTCCATATGTTAAACATTACCTTATACAAGTTTTATACAATATAAATGTCACTTTATACAACGTTGCTTTTAACCAATTCAATTACACTACTCCCATTAGGTGATTTTTGGTGGGGGAGGTGAGGTGCACTAAAGATCGCAGAAACCTATATAATTATTGACTGTAGAAACCTGTATAATTATTGACCTTTGAATTGTCTGTTCAACTACAATCAGTGTTTCCTAGTTTTTTTCTTATAAATTATGTCCTTTCAAACTTAGACTGAAATTTTTAATGTAGTATTATTAAATTATATTTTGAAAGCATTTATCTTCCATTTGTTTTATCTTGTTTAGACATTAGTTGTTAATGTATTGAATCTTTTTCTATTTTCTGTTTCTCACTATTTTGATGATTTATGATCTACACTATTTTGCTGTGAAAAGCAACAAGCCAGTAATTTTAAACTTAATGTAATCCTTTCCTTTTTTAGCAGTATTTTCCTATTTCAAAGAACTTTCATGACTAAAACCTTCACTTTGAATATGACATTTTTCTTTTTCTTTTTGCATATTTGACATATTTTGTGTTTTCACTATATTCATTTTCGAAACTGAGTTTTTCCTCATTGTCCAACCAGTGGATGGAGACTGTGGGACAGTGACCAAAAACTGTGCATTAGCAGTATTAATCTCAATATTTCATTTGTTATCCCACTTGGAATTTTTAATTTTTAATTTTTTTTACATTTAAAATATGAGGTTTTCTTTAAGTGGTTTGTTGTCAAATTGGTGTCCATACAACACCCAGTGCTCTTCCCCACAAGTGCCCTCCTCCATCACCACCACCTCTTTTCCCCCCTCCCTCCCCCTTCCCCTTCAACCCTCAGTTCCTTTTCAGTATTCAATAGTCTCTCAAGTTTTGCGCCCCTCTCTCTCCCCAACTCTCTTTCCCTCTTCCCCTCCCCCTGATCCTCCATTAGGTCTCTCCTGTTCTCCTGTTAGACCTATGAGTGCAAACATATGATATCTGTCTTCTCCACCTGACTTATTTCGCTTAGCATGACACCCCACTTGGAATTTTTAAAAGATCCTCTTCACAATGAAATGTTCCTGTGTGAAAAAATTGAAGTGGAGGTGTATTAGAAAAATTATAGTCATATAAATTATATATAAGACATTAAATTTTGGGGAGCCATTGCTGATGGTTTTGGCAAAGGTAGTGCCAACCACAATGGAAAGAGTACAGAAAATAGAAGACATACTTTGGTAGGGTCTTTTACTGTGTCTTTTGAGATGTTTTATTTATTTATTTATTTATTTATTTATTTATTTATTTATTTATTTTTAGTTTAGTTTGTTATAATTTAAACCCAAGTTAGCTACATACAGTGTAATAATAATCTCAGGAATAGAATTTAATGATTCATCACTTACATATAACACCCAGTGATCATCCTAAGTGTCCTCCTTAGTATGCCTCACCCCTTTAACACATCTCCTCACCAACACAATTTCAGCAATCCTCAGTTTGTTCTCTGTATTTAAGATTCTCTTGTGGTTTGTCTCCCTCTCTTTTATATTATTTTTGCTTTCCTTTCCCTATGATCATCTGTTTTGTATCAAATTACACATACGAGTGAAATCATATTTGTCTTTCTCTAGCTTATTTTGTTTAGTATAATGCACTCTACCTTCATCAATGATATTACAAGTGACAGATTTCATTCTTTTTGATCACCAAATAATATTCCATTGCATATATACTACATCTTCTTTATCCATTTATCAGTCAATCGACATTTGAACTCTTTCCATATTTTGACTATTGTCCATAGTGCTGCTATAAACCTTGGGGTGCATGTGCCCCTTTGAGTCAGCACACCTATATTCTTTGGATAAAAACCTGGTAGTACAATTGGTGGGTTTCAGGGTAGTTTAATTCGTAATTTTTTGAGGAACCTCCATACTGTTCTTCAGAGTGGCTGCACCAGTTGCATTCCCACCAAGAGTGCAAAAGTGTTCCTCTTTCTCCACATCCTGGCCAACTTCTATTGTTGCCTGAGTTGTTAATTTTAGCCTATTTGACAGGTGTGAGGTGGTATCTCAGTGTGGGTTTGATTTGTATTTCCCTGATAATGAGTGAAGTTGGGCATTTTTTTCATATGTCTATTAGCCATACAGTGGCATCTTTGGAAAAGTGTCTATTCATGTCTTTTGCCCATTTATTTACTGCATTATTGGTTTTTGGAGTGTTGAGTTTGATAAGTTTTTATAAATTTTGGATACTAACACTTTATCTAATTGTTCTTTTCAAATACCTTCTCCCATTCTGTTGGTTGCCTTCTAGTTTTTGATGATTGTTTCCTTCACTGTGCAGAAGCTTTTTGTCATAATGCTATTCCAGTAGTTCATTTTTGCCTTTACTTCCCTTGCCTCCTGAGTCAAAGGAAGACATAAGTCAGGTAAGAAATTGCTGGAGCCAAAGTCAAAGAGGTTGTTGCCTATTTTCTGCTCTAGGATTTTGATGACTTCCTGTCTAACATTTAGGTCTTTCACCCATTTTGAGTTTATTTTTGTGTATGGTATAAGAAAGTAGTCCAGGTACATTCTTAAGGTCACTGTCCAGTTTTCCCAGCACCTTTTGCTGAACAGACTGCCTTTTTTTCTGTTGGATATTCTTTCATGCATTGTCAAAGATTAGTTAGCCATATGCTTGTGGGTCCATTTCTGAGTTCCACTGATTGACGTGTCTGTTCTTGTGCTGGTACTGTACTTTCTTGATGTCCAGAATTGTGATGCCTCCAGCTTCGGTTTTCTTTTTCAGGATGGTTTTGGATATTCAGTCTCTCTTGGTACCATACAAATTTTGGGGGTTTTGTGTTCTATCTCTGTAAAGAATGGTGGTGTAACTTTGATAGGGATTGCACTGAATATGTAGATTGCTTTGGGTTGCATCGACATTTTAAGAATATTTGTTCTTCTAATCATGAGCATGGAATGTTTTTCCATTTTGTGTGTGTGTGTATTCCTCAACTTCTTCCATAATCTTTCTATAGTTATCAATGTATCAATTTTTCACCTCTTTGGTTAGGTTTATTCCTAGGTATTTTATGGCTTTTGGTGCAATTGTAAATGTGACCAATTTCTTGATTTCTCTTCTTCTTCATTATTGGTGTATAGAAATGCCACAAATCTCTGTATGATGATTTTGTATTCTGTGACTTGACTGAATTTATGTCAGTTGTTGTGTCAGTTGTAGCAAAGTTTTGGTGCAGTCTTATGGGTTTTCTACATAGACTATCATGTCATCTGTGAATAATGAAAGTTTAACTTTCTTGCCAATTTGCATGCCTTTTATTTATTTTTGTTGACTGATTGCTGTGACTTGGACTTCCCCTACTATATTAAATAACAGTAGTGAGAGTGAACGTTCCTATTTTGTTTCTTACCATGAGGAAAAGCTTTCAGTTTTTTTCTCATTCAGGAGAATATTAGCTCTGGGTCTTTCATATATGGCTTTTATGATGTTGAGGTATGTTCTTTTTATCCCTACTTTGTTGAGAGTTTTTATGAAGAATGGATGGTGTACTGTCAAATTATTTTTCTGCATTTATTGAGAGGATCATATGGTTCTTACCCTTCCTTTTATTAATGTGATGTATCACAATGATTGATTTGTGGATATTGAACCCTGCATCAGCCCTGCATCCCAGGAAGAAATCCCACTTGATTGTGGTGAATAATTCTTTTAATCCATTGCTGAATATGTTTTGCTAGTATCTTGTTGAGAATTTTTGCATCCATGTTTTCAGGGAAATTGGTCTCTAGTTCTCCTTTTTAGTGAGGTTTTTGTCTGGTTTTGGAATCAAGGTAATCCTGGCCTCATAGTTGAATTCCATTTCTATTTTTGGAACAGCTTCGAAAGAATAGGTGTTAATTCTTCTTTAAATGTTTGATAGAATTCCTCTAGAAAGCCATCCAGCTCTGCACTCTTTTGTTGGGAGATTTTTGATTACCGCCTAATTCAATTTCTTTACTGTTTATGGGTCTGTTCACATTTTCTATTTCTTTCTTTTTCAATTTTTATAGTTTATATATTTCTAGGAATTTGTCCATTTCTTCCAGATTGCCCACTTTTTTTGGCATATAATTGCTCATAATATTTTATTATTATCGCTTGTATTTCTGTAGTGTTGGATATGATCTCTTCTCTTTAATTAGTAATTTTATTTATTTGGATCCTTTCCTTTTTCTTTTTGATCAGTCTGGCTAGGAGTTTATCAATTTTATTAATTCTTCAAAGAACCAGATCCTGGTTTCTTTGATCTATTCTGCTTTCTTTGTTGTTGTTGTTGTTGTTGTTGTTTTGTGTTATTTCACTGTCATTGAGTTTTGCTCTATTCTTTATTATTTCCCTTCTTCTGTTGATTTGGGGTTTTGTCTTATATATATGGAAAAGATGAATATTCCTAGCATGAATGCTATTAGGATTCTCCTGGAACTTACTACTGTTTTCTATAGATATGTGTAGTATAGCCTCACCATTTCCAGGCATTAGAAATAGCTTGGGGATTAAGGATCTTTTCACAAAAGACCTCCATTTGGAAGATTTAATTTGGGTGACTCCCTCTTATATTTAATTTTAACAGTCTCAAAGTAAAAGAAATATTGACAGTTTTTAGCCTTCTGAAGTAATACTATAGAGTTCTAGGTGGGATAAAGGGAGTACTCCTTTATTGACAGAGATGGGCACACTAGGCTGCAAAGCAGATTTCAAGTAGATCCGCACCCCCAACCCCCGGAGGCCAGATGTTCAAAAAATTTCGCTTTACTTCTGATTATAATAAGCTTACTGTAAAGGAAGCTGGAAGGAGAGAGGGTACAAGCTAATGTATCTAAGTCACATCTTGAGATATTTTGAGAACCTATATTGTGGAGAGCTTTGAACTTAACTAGACCCTATTGGAGAAAATAGAATATTAGCTTAGTTTATCTATCATTTTATTAACAGGAGACAATTAGTGTCATTTTCTTGTTCTACCATCATAATGTAAATGATATTCATATTAAAGACTTTGAATTATTGCAATATGATGAAGTGCTTTTGGCATAATCAAAAAGATTAGATCACAGTATAATTGTGCTACATTATCAGTTTCTATTGTTTTGCAAAAAAAAGTACATGCATACTATTATCATTTGTTACTTGGAATTCTTGTTTAAGATGATTACAGTATATCTTAATTATGTGTTATTTATAATCAGGATTTTATAAACAAGAATTTAACACATAAAATCTGTACCTATTATGTAAATCACACTAAACATAATCGTCACGGCAGAATTTTCTGCAGAAGAGTCAATCAATTTGGTGAAAAATCAGTTAAGCAAGTAATTACTTTTAATTGACTATTTAATGAGCCCAATAGTTTAAATCATTTGTCTGATGCAGACTTAGAATTAAATATTTGGAGACAAATATGCAAAGACATAGAGCATGTGCCTTTGAATTTCAGTAGCTTCACTTTCTCAGGAAATATTTACAACTTCTCTCTTTCTTCTGCATACACACAATGAAACTTATCTCTAATTTTATTATAAAATTAAATGAAATATATATCTGAAGTTTGACACATAACAATTACTTAAAACATTTTCTTTCCTATCCCTCTTTGTCACTAAATATGCATTTGGACATAAAGGAAGTGATGCCATTGTTGATGACCTATTTTTCATGCAAACTTCTCTCTCATTTTTTTCTACATGTATTCTATCTCTTATCTCATTACACATTTCACACTTCAGAACCCTACTTTCACATACTGCAGTAGCTCACAGTGATGATTTTCAATTGCACTTATGTTGCTAAAGATGTGACATTGTTATAAAAACATTAATGATTTCTGACTTTCTGAAAACTTTTCTGAAAGGTTGAGGGAATAGCCAGTATAACATATATGTAGAGCTGTAAGATGAGACACAGAATTATTCTGATAATTTAAATCACCTCTTTAATCATTTTATTTCCTTTTTTCTTTTTGGTTTCAAATTGTATATTTATTAACTTTTCTATAAAACATATAAGCCAATTCTGTATGTATGAGTTCTAATCACTAATCTATGAGAGGTCGTTAACTTGTCTTATTTTCAGGTTCTGTAAATTTTTTAAATAATTATTTCAAACATTCAAAATTTGCAAGGAAAATCATATTATTTTGTGAATCAATTCAGTTTATTTTTTAAAAAGCATACTGATATGTACCCTGAATAAAACTGATGTTAGATGAGAATAAATACCCTTTTCTAAAACTATATGCATCAAGTTGAAGTGAATTTTCCGTTCATAAAAAAAAAAAAGAAAAACCCAAGGTCAAACATTATATCCTTCTTGTTATTTTCAGTGGTCTAGAGTTAGTCATTGTTGTCTTTACAATTTTTCCATACAGTTTTTGTATATTCTAAATTGAACAAAACTATCTTAAGTCTTGAATTCTCCTAATATTACACCACAAAATTACATTTAGCTAGCTCTACTTCCAATAATTTCAAAGTAACAACTATCACATCAATCATATACATGTAACAGGTCTCAATTCCGTAACTAAACTAATAAATAGTCAAGCAGATAAATAATCAACTACATGAAGTCACTAGAAAATAACCCAGAGCCGACAGACATTAAAGGTTAGTATGCGCTTAGAAAAACAGAATGGCATTAGACATTCCCTTATTATGTATTTACTGTATTAAACAGATTTTTGTTTGAAAAAAAATTTACAGCCTTACTGAATTGAAAAACTACAACAGAGCTAAGAGAAACCACAATAGCTAAACAGAAAATTCTAGAAAGTAACATAGGATGAAATTTCAGAGTGGCACATAGGGCTTATATTTAAATATACTCTCTACCCAAATATCCAGCTGGGTTCAAAACTGTACATGTGCAATGTACCCCAATGTTCATAGCAGCACATCAACAATAGCCAAAATGTGGAAAGAGCCTAAATGTCCATCACCTGATGAGTGGATCAAGAAGATGGGGTATATATACACAATGGAGTACTACATGGCAATGAGGAAGAATGAAATATGGCCATTTGTAGCAAAGTGGATGGACCTCGAGGGTGTCATGCTAAGCAAAATAAGTCAGGCAGAGAAGGACAGATACCATATGTTTGCACTCATAGGTCTAACAGGAGAACAGGAGAGACCTAATGGAGGATCAGGGGGAGGGGAAGAGGGAAAGAGAGTTGGGGAGAGAGAGGGGCGCAAAACTTGAGAGACTATTGAATACTGAAAAGGAACTGAGGGTTGAAGGGGAAGGGGGAGGGAGGGGGGAAAGAGGTGGTGGTGATGGAGGAGGGCACTTGTGGGGAAGAGCACTGGGTGTTGTATGGAAACCAATATATTTTTAAAATACCTTAGTTTTATTCTTTTGCATGCAGCTGTCCAGTTCCTAGCATCATTTACTGAGAGACTATGTTTCCCGCTGTATATTCTTGCCTTCTTCTTCATAGATTAATTTGCCAAATAAGCATGGGTTTATTTCTGGGATATCTGTTCTTTTCTATTGCTCTGCATGCCTATTTCCCCCTTCCAGAACCATACCTTTTTGATTATTATACTTTTGTTGTATATCTTGAGATCTGGGATTTTAATACCATTTGCTGTATTCTTCTTAAGAATGCTTTGGCTATTTGGAGCCTTTTGTAGTACTATAAAAAATTTTAGGATTATCCTAGTTTTGTAAAATATGCTATTGGCATTTTGATAGGGATTGCACTGAATCTCTAGATAGGCTTGGAAAATATGAACATTAATAATAATATCTATTTTTCTAATCAGTGAGCATGGAATATTTTTCCATTCATGTCATCTTTTATTAATGTTTTATAGTCCATGTCTTTCATATCCTTAATTAAGTTTATTCCTAGGTATTTTATTTATTTATTTTTGGTTAAATTGTAATGACATTGTTTTCTTAGCTTCTCTTTCTGCTACTTTGTTATGAGTATATAAGAATGTAACAGAATGTAGTATATTAATTTTGTATTTGATAACTTTGCTGAACTGATTTACTCTAATAGTTTTTTGGGGGAGTCTTCAGGGCTTTTTATGTATAGAATCATCAGCAAAGTATAGAATTTCATTTTGAGTTATGGAATGAATAAGTCACAGGGATGAAAGGTACAGCATAGGGATTCAGCCAATGGTATTGTGATGGATTGTAGTTACACTGGTGGTGTGTTCAGCATAATGTATAGAGGTTTGAATCACTGTGCTGTACACCTCAAACCAATGTACCACGTATGCTTCAAGAAAAAGAATACAAGTAAAGAAGATTTTTAAATAAAGAACAATAAACTAAAATACTTTAAAATGAATAGAACAAAATCCAAAAATCTCTAAAACATTCTTCACAGTGCAAAAGGAATGACCTAAAATTATAACACATACAAAAGATAAGTAAATGTGAGCCATGGTCAAAGGAAAAAAGAAAGGCAAAATACTTTGATGTTGGCTCTAGCCAAATACAATTTGAAGTAATCTAATTAAACTATTCTCAAAGAGCAGAAAGGCAATTTTGCTTGTAATGAATGAGAAAACAGGAAATTTCAACAGAGAACTACAAAATATTTAAAAATATATACTAAAAACATATTAGAAGTAAGTTTTTAAAAAAGGAGTTAAAAACTGAATTAAAATAAAAATACTGAATAGACTTAGACATATTAGTGGAACATGGACTTCACAGTGTAACACAGATAACAGGAAGGAGTCCATGAACTTGAACATAAAGTGATAGAAAATAATCTGAAGAACAGTGAAGGAAAAAAAATATCCTAAAGGATCTGTAAAAACATATCATGTCTGATATGCATGTAACTAGAACTACAAAAGGAGAGCAAAGATAATAGGCAGCCAAAGAGCATTAAAAATAAAGTAAAAAGCAAAAAAAAAAATTCAAATAGGGTAAGACAAATTCATATATTTAGAATCCCATATAATCCCAATTAAAATAAATAGGGCAGTATGGCCATTCCATTTAGGTTCATCACAGTCAACCAGTTAAAGATCAAAAGTAAAGACAAAGCTTTCAAAGCAGCCAGAGAAAAGGGGACAGAGAACACAGAGCAACAATGATAAGCATAACCACTGAGTTCTCACAAGGAAATTCAGGGAACAGTTGACATTTTTTAAAGATGGCCAAAAATAATGATTTTTATAATCTATCATTTCAGAATCCTATATTTAGTAAAAACATCATTTAAGAAGGAAGGAATAATAGACATTCCAGGTCAAAGAAGATAGAATTTGTAACCAGCCACTGGCACTATAAGTAATATTAGAGGCAGATATTCAGGCTGAAGGGAAAGGACGCTGAATCAAAATTCAGATCATCCAGAAAAATTGAAGAAAGCCAAAAAAGGTATCAATAATATGTCAATAAATAAAAGGGATTAGTTTCTTCTTAAAATCTTTAGTATATGCATGACCCTTGAATAAAAATTATTACATTATCTGTGTTTACAATATGTAATCTGTGACAATAACATAAAGGAAGAGAGGGAGTAAAATATAAGAAAATTAAAGAAAAATCATAAATCATCTATTATATGGATGCATATATGTATAAAGCATGTATATATGCATGTATGTATGTATGTGTGTATATATATGTATATTGTTATGTGTGTGTACATAAAAAGATTGAAGGGAGAGTGTGTATGTAACAGAGACAAGGTAGAATTATAAAATACAAATAGATAAACTGAAATGGAATACCAAAAATACATTAAGTAAATAAGATGAGGAAAAACAGAGACTGCATTCTCAGCTAGAGAAATAAATCCAACCAGAGAAATGAGTTTGTATTCAACATTAATGAACTATACATAGTTCAAAATTATATTTGCCAAAGACTCATGCTGGAATACTAATGCTGTGACTTTTAGTAAAAACTCTAGCCAATGAAAAAAGCGACTATTTCACTAGCCACTCAGCTTGCCACTCAATATCCCCGGTTTTTTTTCCTCAAGAACACCATGGCATTTCTATATGCTATAAGCAAACTTACATTTTGACACAGAGATTATTAAGATACATAGTCAAATGCCACAGTTTAATAAAAACAATGTTCATCATTTAAATAAAGGTATCTTTTAGCTCAAACTAGCTTTCTTGTTGTTGCCCCACAGCAACATTGTTTAACTATGTGCTTAGGTGGAAAGTACAGTGACCACTAGAACAATTTGGAGTAAGTACCAATGTGCATATTAAGGTACTAGGAACTTTGCCCACCAATTATTTTGAACCGTT
Organism: Suricata suricatta; assembly: GCF_006229205.1. Lineage (NCBI taxonomy): Eukaryota > Metazoa > Chordata > Mammalia > Carnivora > Herpestidae > Suricata > Suricata suricatta. Next base: position 39,985,905 of record NC_043702.1, read on the forward strand.
GCAATTGTCAACAAGTAAAAAGAATCAAATAATGTAATAGTTATTTCAAAGATAATTTATCTTCAAGAAAGTGTAGCATGCATAGGTGTGTATTACATACGGGCTGGTATTTTAGAGGAATTAAACTTTAGAATCCATAACTTCGAGTAATATAGCCTTTCTTATTTACAAATGTAAAGGAAGAAAGCAAAAACTGGTCACAGAGGTTTAGTTATCGTTAAAATTGAAAGGCTGTTTTTGCCAATGAAATACTGCTCTTCACTTACTGAAATTCACATTTATTTTTACTCAGTGCCATGAAGGTTAGAGGTGGAATAGATCTTTGCAGTATACTAAGACATAATGAAAAATGTGACATTAGAAGAAAAAAAGGGAATGATCGTAGCCATCCCTAACAACTTGATCCCATAATTTACTTATCGGTGGCAGCAGAGTCACCATAACCTGCTGACTGCTTCTAAAGTGTCACAAGATGGGGTCAGGGGAAACAGGTTGTTTTACACCTAGAAAGATGATGCCCCAGACCCATTGGATTAGTTATTTGATGTTAGTGGTATATCTGTACTCCTTCCCCATTGAGACACTTTTTTTCCATCTACCTTTCCTCTACTCTTTGAACCAGTGAAACTCATTTTTGGAAGAAACTGTGGGAATAGGTAGGGCAGTTTGTGGAAAATAACTAAGGATATCTGATGAAAATAAGGATGGCTTCTCGCTCTTACTCATTTATTTCCATTTACTATAGACCATAAGGAAAATTTAAGTAAACCTAATACATCCTGTGCCAAATCCCCTTACTTTGTATGTTCACATATCTAACAATGTACTATTGTTTTCTTCTTAAAAAGAAAATTATTTATATAAATATAGATTCTCCTATAAATGTTATACAAGTTGTTTCATTCTTATGCTCTAACACTTGCTGTAACCTTTAACTGGTTCTTAAAATAGTCTGCCATATCCATTAATAAAAAATAAGGAATATAATCTAGAGAATCTTAACAAAAACTGAGAAGATGTTTAGGTAGTATGTGAATAGAGAAAATATAGTAAGTTGTTACTTCAAGGAGATGACTATGTATTATTACTAAAAATACCATTTGGTGTGCTAGAGTCTCAAACTATTAACATTGGGATTACTTTATTTACTTTATTGTAAAGATACAGTAAGTTTTAAGAATTTTATTCAGATCTCTTGTCACATTCTTTTGATTATCCTCACTAATGGCCAATGCCTTCATCTTTTTAACTTCTATCTCAAAGCCATTCAGATTCTTACCCAATAATCAAAGTATACAGTCTATGATGAAATTTGAGATGTACTTTAAACTAATAAGATTATATTTCACAAGCCAATACCAAAAGAGTTGTAGTAATCAACACCAGTGTTGCTCAATATATTCAGAGCTCCCTAACCATGCTGACTGACTCTTATAGCAACACTAGTTCATATATATTAAACATAAAAATTATTAAAAATCATAGCCCTATATTTAAATGCATATTATTAGAAATCAAAATGCCTGGAACTTTGTGTGTGTGTGTGCATAGCTGTGTTATATTAGCAGTTACAAAATAATGCAGTTATTTTCCTGAGTATTCTCTAACCCAAACAATGTTTTATACCATTCCATTGAATCTGTACATATAACGTTTTCTCCATGTCTTAGGAAACACTGACTGTCGGCCTCCAACACAGGCATGTTTTTCTCTAATAGGAATTCCCTTGCCCCCATATTTGATTGAATAGACAAATTGTGCAGTCATAACATATTCTAACTCTTCTTCATGGACATTATAACAACTTATTATAGAAGTTTCTTTAAATAATACGTATTCCTATGGCATCTGGAATGGTGCACCATCTTGATGCTCTCTTAAATATCCCAATTGCTAGAAATATTGAGTATTGATGATGTATGCTTGCATTCCTGTGCTGAAGATAACTATCTCTCACAAGTTTTGATCAGCTCAAAAAGGGAATCTATAACTTGTTTCCTTGCCTCTATGGAGGATGTTTCTAAAGGGCCATTCCAACCTCACCACTCTCTGTGAGGCTGATTGAAGCCACTATAGCAACTGATGGACAAGTCCACATCTCTCTCTGACCAACTCTGCTTTAACTACTCTCAAAACTCTTATTCCTATGAGGCCTTCCTATAAAACCTCCTGCACACAAAACTGAGTGTTTTCAAGAAAATATACCTAAGGCACTACATTCATCAGGGTCCTAGGAATGCAACCCTGATATGTAATTGCGCCGTTGGACAGCATTACTGGTAATGTGGTGAATATGGACAGGCACTGGTATTTTGTAGTAATGTCATTGTTAGATTTCATGAATGATAAGGTGGTTAAACTAAAATGTGATGCAAGTGGAGATTCATTCAGTGATGGGCACAACATATCAGGACTTTGAGGTGTGTGGGGAAAGCAGTAACTGCGAGGAGGATGGCAGTTGATAGTTGTTATGGGGACAATAAATGCAATGGAGAAAGACAATGAAAGGCTGAGGGTGTGATTAATCACCAATTTAGGTGAAGTGGAACAGCCAGAGAGCCTCTTTAGTAGAATGTAAAAAATTTCACACCTCAGCTATAGGGTACTAAAAGCTGTGAATTGAGCCTAAGACTTAATTGGAAAAGAAGCAGAGCTCCAAAAGAAGGTTGACATTTTATTAATTTAAGTCAGTTCTGCCAATGTCACAGCACTGTTTGGGTAGAATTTAAACTTCCAACATGGCATGGTGATTCCCTGAATTAAAGCACTTAGGAATCTTGGATCTCAGATCCCCAGGCATATTCTGGGCCTGTAAGTGAAGTTTGATAAGGGACTGATTATTATTGTGAAAGCACTCTCCTTGGATATAAGATGTAAGACTCTGTCAAGATGGGAGTAGGACCAGGAGAGAAATCTGTTCACAAACAGCCGTTTTGATTTTTAAATGCTTGGAAATAGTAACGGCCTTACAGTAATTGAAGTATAAACTCCAGACCTTCTGTAGAAGCCAGTAAAAAATAAAACATAGGGGCGCCTGGGTGGCTCAGTTAATTAAGCATCCAACTTCGGCTCAGGTCATGATCTCACGATTTGTGGGTTTAAGCCCCCGTGTCGGGCTCTGTGCTGACAGCTCAGAGCCTGGAGCCTGCTTCAGGTTCTGTCTCCCTCTCTCTCTGCCCCTCCCCCACCCACTCATGCTCTGTTTCTCTCTGTCTCAATAATAAATAAATATAAAAAAAATTAAAATAAATTCAAAACATAAAGTTAAGCAAAATGTGCAGGGTCTCTCAGAAGACTGAAAACATACAAGCCACCTGTAGCCTAAGTAATGTTATAGAAATCACTCTAGTACAACAGTGATAAGAAGTGTGTTGGACACAGGTTTACTCTAGGAACCCTGGTACCTTTTTGAGAATCACTGGTACCTTCTTTTTTGTAGGCTGAGACTAGGAGAGGTTAAGAACTGGTTCCTTAATAGTAAAGGTGAACATAGGATCCCAATATAATAGCATTCATATAATGGCCTTTATTCATCAGAAACAAGGCAGAGACAGTTATTTTAATAAATGGCAAGGACAGGGTGGCAGCTGGTGATCTTGACTAATACAGAGCTATCAAGATGGCTACTAGAACATGGTGTCTCTAGGGAAAGACAGATGGGTAGCAACAAAGAAATTTTGCAAATACATGCTGAAAATAAAGATTATTTGATTTATAATCACGATTTAGAACAGTGGCAGCAGTAAAAAGTCACATCATCTTGCCTACTTTCTAGTTCTGAGTACACATTCAACTCCAGAACCTGCTATCAGATGGAGAGTCTGAGTCCCTAAGAAAAAGGATCCTGTATCACCATAGTGAGTACATATAATAACTTTTATCCACATTCTTCCTTAGACTATATTCATTAACATGAGTGATGTAATAGGGACAAGAAAATGTTGATGTTTTGTGGAATTTTGAATACTCAGTCTAGTTAGGCTTTAATATCCAAGGACTCAGACATTGCTATGGCATTCTGTTAGAATGGAGCATACAACTTAAGTAATAAGTTGAATCCTGGACCAGGTCCAGTTCAGAGTGGATCTAGTAGATCAGCAAACCAATGTTAATGTGCCTGGTCTAAAATACTCAAATGAACCCACATGTTGTTTTCATGGCTTCTTAGGTAATAGCTACTGTAGTGGGAAAAATCCATAATAAACCTATAAAATTGTCCCTCTTATAGGCCAAGATATTAACTGAAAAATTGTATCAAGACATTTGCTTCAAACTATGAAGGACTTATTGTTAGATTTTCCTGCCTTCACAAACAATTAGAAAACCAGGAAAAAAACATGAAAGAACAGTGTTCACACATTGAACTATTTTTTTCCCTATGGAGAAACACCAATAAGATGAGCCCTAAATTTTACCCAGCATACTGCCTGGAGGCAGTTTCAAGCCTGCAGTGAATGGAGAGGAAATACAGAGCCCAATGGCTCAATGATTTGGGCAGATGGAGGGAGGCCAAAGCAGTTATAAGTCGTGGGGCAAAACATTAGTGATTAGGGACCAGCAACAGAAAATTTAGAGATGTGAAGAGGGATCTCCTAAATTCTTTGACTTTGCATTGATCTGCTTCTGTGCACAGTAATGCTTGATGCTGATGAAGAACAACTAGAAAGCAATGGGCTGAATAATTCCCTAAGCTGATGTAAAACAAAAATTATCCGATGTCCCCAAGCATCAGAATAAAAAGTCCTTGTAATAAAAGGGAATTAGGTAATCCTCAGAAGATTCATACATTCACTGAAAACCCTAAAGTCTCTCCTGTGTCCTAACAAAGCTTAAAAATATAGAGAATCAAACTGCTGTTTAGGGTAACTGAATGCCAAAACGAAGCCTTATAAGTCACACAAAGGCTTTAAATCCCAATAACTATAACACAAAATTCACAATTTCAGACATCAATTAAAAATGAGGCATGTAAGAGCAGGAGCTTAGAACCAATAACAGAAAAAACATTTAATAAAAGTGGAACTAGATATGCCAGAGTTAATGGGTTAGCAAGAAAGCATTTTAATACAGCTATTGCATTTATTGCAATTATATTCAGAGTTGAAAGGTAAAGAAAAAACATAATGGAAAGAAAAATGAAAAATATAAAGAGCTCCAAATAAATCAGCTAGAGATGAAAAATGAAATATCTGAAATGCAAAATACAATTGATGGATTTAACAGCATGTTAAACAGTAGGGGGAAAGAATAATACATATGAGTATATTGATACAGAAGCTATATAAAATAGAGAAAAAATTAAAATTGAGTAGAGCATTATTAACATGTAAGAAAATATCAAGATGTGTAATAAATGGGCAATTAGGGTTCTAAGAGGAGTTAAGAAATAAAACATTTTAATGAAATAATTCTCCCAGATTTTTCAAAATATGAAACAAATTATAAACCACCGATCCAGTAAACTCAAGTAAACCCAAGAACCACAGACATAAAGAGAAACACAAGACATATGATAATTTTTACTGAAAACCACAAATAAAGAATGTATTAAAAGTAGTAAATTTAAGGGGCATCTAGATGGCTCAGTCGGTTAGGCATCCGGTCTTGACGTTGGCTTGGGTGATGATCTCACAGTTTGTGAGATCAAGGCCCTCAAAGGTCTCTGCACTGGCAGTGCAGAGCCTGCTTGGGATTCTCTGTCTCCTTCTTTCTCTGCCCTTCCCCCACGCATATACTCACTCTCTCTCTCCCTCTCAAAATAAACTTTTAAAGAAGTAGCAAATTAAAAATTATATAGATAGATACAATACAAGAATAAAATTATGAAATCTGGAAGGCAGTGGAGCAACATGTTTAAAGTGCAGAAAAGAAACAAGCAAAAAGCAGTCAACTGAAATTTCATACACCAAGATAATATTTTTTAAAAATTTAACACAAAATAAATACTTCTCTAAAAAGCCAAAGCTTAAAGTATTCATAGCCAGAAAAATTGCCCTGTAGGAAATGGAAAGGGAAGTTCTTTAGGCAAAATGGAAAGTGAAACAAATGGATGGAAATATGGCTTTAGATGAAAAGAATGGAGAAGGCCAGAAATGGCAAATTCTGAGTACACTAAATTTTTTTCTTACTTTAAAACTCTCTAAGCTGGGGTGCCTGGGTGGCTCAGTCAGTTGGGCCTCCAACTTCGGCTCAGGTCAGATCTCACGTTCATGGGTTCAAGCCCCGGGTCGGGCTCTGTGCTGACAGCTAGCTCAGAGCCTCGAGCCTGCTTCCAGTTCTGTGTCTCCTTCTCTCTCTGCCCCTCCCCCTCTCATGCTCTGTCTCTCTCTGTATCAAAAATAAATAAAACATTAAAAAAATTTTTTTAAACTCTCTAAGCTGTATTTAATCATCCAAAGCAAAAATAACAATGCAACAATAAACTTTTGAGTGTATGAAATATGTGGAAGGATGGAACTATATACTATGATTAGTAAGCTATTTGGAAAATAGTATAGTATTACTTAGAGGTAGATTATGATAATCTAATATATATTTATTATGTTTATATATATATATATACATATACACACACATATAGATCATAATCTAGATCATAAAATCTAGACTAAGTATTAGCAAACTATGGCCTGAGGTGGGGAGGAACTCTGGCCCAGCCCTAGTTTCTAAGAATGTTGTTTTGATTTTTTAAGATATACATCTATATCTGTCTGTCTTTATCTGTCTGTCTATCTGTCATCTATCAGTAGACAAAAGGTAAAGGATAAAAAGCAAAAAGATTTAGAGGTAAAGGCAAAAAAAAAAAGGAAAAGAAGAAAGAATATAAGTATGTGATCATATGTGGCTCTTTCGGTTCCAACAGTTTTTTCCCCCCTTGACAAAAGCCAGATGAAAATATTTTAGAATTGGTAGGCCACAGTCTATGTCACATATTCATCTTTCTGCCCCGTACTCTAGAGCACAACCAAAGAAATAATGATTTAGCCAATAAAATAATAGTGGATATAAGTGATTTCATCAAATGAGTTTTAGAAAAAGTTGCCATTCATAGTGGCATTATTATATTTTCTGCTAGAGTTGTATGTTGGATAGAAACACTGATACATAGCTTAATGGATTATAGGGAAATGCATTTAACACATCAAATATTATAAAAGTAAAATCCTAGATTGTTTGTAAAAAATAAATTGGCTTCATTGTTAGAAGTATTCATGACCTCAATATACTAAACACAAGTAATAGTAAAAGTTTTTATTGCTTGGATATAATCAACATCTAAATTTTAAAGCATATTAGAAATATAAATGAAAATTACATTTCAATAAAAAATAATTACTAATGCTCATTCAGTTTTTGTTATGTGCAGGTCTACAAAGTACTTTATTTTTAGTCACTTATTCAGTATTAACAGCCTCAGAAGAAGGGTCCTTTAATATCATCATTTCAATGATAAGGAAATAGAGGCATAGAGAGTATATCTCAATATTAGCATTATGTCTGATGAGCTGTTTTTCCAGTTCTTATTTGAAGTATTTCTACATAGAACAGAACTTGTTTAGCTAATTTGATCAATAGAGAGCAAGTATATATAATTAATAGCAAAAGTTATTATTCTGTACACATTGATTTGATTAAAATTGTCAAACTGTGTGCAGCACATGGTGAATATATGATGTGCTACATAATTTAGTAATTTCTCTATTAATAGGCTGCTCAGTTACAGTAGCATCTGGCAAAGTTTAGTGACAGACTGGGGGCTACTACTTCAAACAGAAAAAGCCTCTGATGAGGTGATATTTTAGATGTGAGCAGTGTGCAATAAGTCGTCACACAATTATTTATTAAATCCTTCCCCATGTGTGACTGTTCTAGGCTATATGGTCCTAAAAACAAGGAGGGTGAGGCCACAGTTTCCAAGAAGCTTGAAAGACAGAGATAGAGCCAGAGGAAAACAAGTTTAGACATTAAGTGTTATAAACAAATGAAATCATTGCTTAACAACAACAAGCAACTGGTAGGTGTGAGGGGAAGTCAGTGTTATTTTTAGTTGGCTAAGATCTCTTTTAAAGATTTGATACTTAACATGATACATGAATGTCCTGATCTGGGAAGGGAATTGCTTAAGAAAAGGCATGACCACAGAGAAAGGCCCAGAAACAGAGACAACAGAGGGGGAAGGGACAAAAGCCCTAATCTTTCAAAAAACCAGCTGTGTAAATTTAAGCAAACCCATTGATTACTCCTCACCCCAATTTCTTTTATCTATAGTGAGTTGGGCTCAATGTCCACAGACATTATTTCAGTGCCAACAATCTTCATGTTTCTTACTGGTCGACAATCTTCTTTATATTGCTTTTGCATTTGTTGAGTGGAGCACAGGGTGCTGGATGGTGAGCTGTCATTCAACAACAGACCACAAGAGAAATTAAAATAGAGAAGGTTAGGGGTGCCTGGGTAACTCAGTCATGGAAGCATCTGACTCTTGGTTTCAGTTCAGGTCATGATCTCATGGCTTTATGGGTTCGAGTCCCACATGGCGCTTTGCACTGACAGTGTGGAGCCTGTGTGGGATTCTCTCTCTGCCCCTCTCCTCTCTCATGCTGTCTCTGTCTCTTTCAAAATAAATAAATACACTTAAAAAAATAGAGAAGTTTGTTACTTACAGATCCTGGAGGAAGTACAGGGCATGAGTAGAGAGGCCACACAGGGAAGTTAAGACAGAGTTCAGGGAGAGAGTCCTAGGAGCTGGGGCACATGATTTTATTAAGGTCTGTGAGTGGAATGCTTTTGGGTTCCTGAGCTAAGACTGGATTTGTCATTTCAAAGCTAACAAGTAGAGTTTTGGTTAAGAGGGAGGATCTGGGAAGCAGGGAAGACTGGTGATGATAATAGCTATTGGGAGATCATAGCATAAACTTATATTTGCTTGTGACTTTGAGGGCCGCTATCTACGGCATGCTCTTGCATGAGGGTTCTAGCGTTAGTTTAAAGTCACTGCCAACTGCTTTGCCAAATAAAATGGTTACTAGGTAGCTATGTCATGGAGTTGCTTAGCTAAACTCTCAACATTACATTTGATGTAACTAGTTTTGCAATTCTGTCTTGGGCTTGTAAGCAGGTAATCTTACTTCATTCAATAGATCTGAGTGTTGTATTTGGGGGGAAAACTAACAGATTCACCTTCTACTTTAGGTGTTGGATCTCCTCCTTCTTCCTCACTCCTCAGTTTATTTATAAGACTACTATACTGGCACATTAGCAGATTTCTGTGATATAGGCATATACTTTAGGGTGAATTTTATTAATTATAAACAAGCTTGTATACTTTGATATATTACTTAAAATTAATATGCATAATTATGATGATATATGTGTTTATGCTCATTTATAATATTAATGTTATTCCATCTTATGATATTTACATATATATTACTCCACTCTGGTTATGCAGTACATATTAAAGAAAAATCTTATTTCTGTAATTACAGTTTCCTAATAGCCAATTTGAAGGCATAATTTCATTTAAATACTATGTTTTAGGAAAAGTATTCTAAATTTTACATTGAGATACCACTTAAAACTGAGAATTGTTAAATAAAATTTATCTCCAGAGACATGGTGAGCAGATCTTTCATTAAGAACCACTTTGATGATATAGATCCCTCTCTTTCTCTCTCTCTCTCTCTCTCTATATATATATATATATGTGTGTGTGTGTGTGTGTGTGTGTGTGTATGCATATGCATACATGTGCATATTTATATGTGTACAGATATACATATATATGTATACATATATATGCCATATTTATTTACATGTTAATTCTTTCATGTCTTTTTTAAACTGAGTTCATTTGCTACTTTTTTCTGAAGTAGAGAAGAAAGCTGAGGTTTGGGATGCCTGGGTGGCTCAGTCAGTTAAGTGTCTGACTCTTGATTTCGGCTCAGTTCATGATCTCATGGTTAGTGAGATCAAACCCCACATCAGGATCTGCACAGACAGCACAGAGCCTGCCTGGGATTCCTTCTCCCTCTCCCTCTGCCCTTCCCTACCTTTCTCCCAAAATAAATGAACACATAAAAAAATAAAAGGATATAAAAAATAAAGGAATTGTGATGACTGTAAACCTAAGGAATAGAATTACAAATAGCAAAAAAGCATTTCAAGATGATAATTCCCTCAACAGAGATCTACCCTACATCTATTATGTGACACACATTATTTAGGATATGGGAATAATGCTTCAGACTTTGCAGGTTGCAGTCACAAATAAATCTCTAGTACGATGTATAAATTTAATGACTCATATTTTTCTAATCAAAAAAGTACTTACAGAAATCATAGTCATGGCCAACTTCTTCAAATACATGGACAGGTATTTAAATCCTTAATTAATTTTTCATTTCTATAAGATGAGCATCCTGGTTTGGATAAACTCTAATTCAGACCAAGCAAAGTTTGAGACTTGACATTCCATGACTACCAAATTCTAAAAACCATAAGGTGCTTACAGATATCATAAAACCAATTAATAGGAAACAGGGAAGATGTCAATGTAGCAAATGTGGTGGAAAATAATTATTCAGCCTCTTCTGTTAGAATCAAATACCTATTAAATAGGCAATTTCACATGTTATTTCAATTAATAAAATTTAATTATTACAATAACTGTGGAGTACTGGAATGGTAAGAATTCTTTTGTCTCAATTCACTCTAGCTAATGTAATTTTTTCAAAAGGGAATTATCTGAAATAGTTAGAACTGAGAGAGGGGGATCTCTTAGGTGGCTCAGTAAATTAAGTGTCTGACTCTTGATTTCAGCTCATATCATGACCTTACAGTTCATGAGATTGAGCTCTCCATCAGGCTTCATGCTAACAGCAAGAAGCCTGCTTGGAATTCTCTCTTATTCTCTCTGTCCCTCCCCCATCTTGTGCACATGCTCTATCTCCCTCTCAAAATAAAGAAATAACCATTAATAAAAGAGAGGGAAAGGAAGAGAAACTTAAAAACTATTTCTAATAAAGGACAGCAATTTTCACAGCTCTAGAAAACTCAAATAGGAACATATGGAATGTATATTCGTGGGTGTTCACTTTCAGAATTATCTCTAGATGACATTGCATTCAAATTTAACCTACTAAACGCTAAAGCCTAATGCCTTGATTGAATCACCTGTCCATCCCCTAATGGTAGGGAATAGTAGGTAAGAGGAGAGAAAGTTTCTCTGAAAAGAATCTTCCCCAGAATAATATAGAAAAAAGCATGAAAAATTCCTTTAGGAAATACAAGGTAATTTTCTAAAAGCAGGGAAAATGGATACTGCATGGTATGGAAGAAAGAAGGAAATATCCAGTGTATGGATAAGTCTTATTGGTTTCAGAGGGAGAAAGTACATTGGCCAAGGAAAGCAGCTTGTAAATAGGAGTTTTCCAAACTTGACTCCTTCCCTGTACACAAAATTTATTTATAAGACAAAAATTAGCAGATGGGTTTCAACTGAAGTTTTATTTAACAGTGACTCTGGTTAGATATCTGAAACTTAGCAAATTACATGTGCATGTCCACATGACTGCAAAGATGAGATTTATAGACTACATACTAATTTGAATAACTGAAATATTTTGTAGATCAATGTTTATAATGGGTTGTGCTTCTGATTCTTCCATATTCATCTGACATACAGGTTCAAAGTGAAAATTCCTACTATAGTTTTAGTTACATTGGCCTGCCAACAATTAAAAATGTAACTGGAAAAATGAAAACTTATTTTCTCAGTGCTTCAATTTAAACAGAAAGCATAAATTTAAAATTATAGCCTGAAACAGATGTTCAACATATGCCACAGATAGAGAGATGATTTTCATCATTATCAATTAAGTGCTCACTGGCTGGATATAATAGGTATTGTAAGGAGAATGTCAGAAGTTGTAAATCTTGAAGCACATTGTAGAGTGCAAGGTAAAAATTTAAGTTGTAATCTGGAGGAAAATATTTTCTAGCTGTTTTTCTTTCTATGAAAAACTGGAAAGTTTTATTAGGACAGCTTTATATCAAGAATATTAAATTGTATTTTCAATTGTTTAGGAACATTTTGTCTTTTTCAGTATTGAAGAAATAAAACCTTTATATATACCCTATCTATCTGTATTAAATATACTACATTGGGAAGTCTTTTGTTTCATAAAAATATTTTTATCAATCTTTCCTATTCATGAAAAATAACTAAAATAGTTGAAATGTCAAAAATATAATTGCTAAACATTTTACAAAATTATATAACATTTAAATACCCCATAGGAATATAGCACATTATAGATTTAGAAAGACTAATTTATTATCAGTGAACAAAGTTGGCTTCTTTATCATAATGGAAAAACTATTAGATAATTTTTAAAATAAAACACGCATATCTCAAGCATTATGCTATAGACTTCACATTTTTAAAAGGAGTACATTATTACTACAAACCCTGAATTAACATTGTAACACATTAAAAGTCATTTCCATAAAATTTCTTGATTGCTTACCCTGTGTTATGAATGCATAAAGTTGATCATCTCTCTAGCCTTATGAGGTTTGTTTCTATAGGAGTACCATTAAATGCTACATGGAAAAAATAAACCTAGTAAAGTAAAACTTTTGAGTGAATTTCAAGAAATTTCTCACAAAATCAAAAATCCATAAAGAAGATTAGTGCTTCTGATAGCCCTTGGGCTACTCAAACATTTTTGGAAGTGCACCTGCCAAGTGGTATTGTGAAGACAAATAAATTATGGACTTCTTATAATATAAAGTGGTGAGTAGAAGCAGAGTATACAGAATAGTCTAATGTAGGAGTTCAGCTAAGGTTGTTTTTTATTTTTATATATTTTTATTATTTACTTTTGAGAAAGAGAGCACAAGTTGGTGGGGGGATGAATAGAAAGGGAGACACAGAATCTGATACAGGCTCCAGGCTCTGAGTTGTCAGCACAGAACCTGACACAGGGCTCAAAAACACAAACCCTGAGATTATGACCTGAGCCCAAGTAGGAAGCTTAACTGATTGAACCACACAGGCACCCCTCTGCTAAGGTTTTTAAAGAGATCTCTATTATTTAATATACATATGAATTAGCCAATTGAAGTTTGATGGAGAGTGTATATACACACACAGGAAGAAGAAATCATATTGCAGATATACAGGGGTGGAAAATACAAAGGTAGAATGTATATAGAGGTGATGGTACCAGTGAAAAGGAATTAAGATATAAGTGTGTGGCCAGAGGTTAGAATTAAGGAAAAGCTAAAGTTTGAATATATTTGTTAGAAGTAGCTGTGAGATATCCAAGTAGAAAAATTGTCCAGAAAATTGAATATAATTATCTGGACCTCAGTGAGAATTCTAGACTCAGAAGTTATGTAACCACTAAAAGGCAAAAAAACAAAACAAAAACACTTATTGGAAATCTAGAATTGTGTACTAAGCTAGAGTCTCCATATTAAATCAGACTAATTTACTGAGGTAGTACAATGGATTTGGAGGAAATATCTCAGAGAATATATAACTTGCAAAATACAACAGAAAAAATATTAGCCCTTGTGGATACATATAGCATTATTAAAAATGCATACATATAAGAATTTACAATATAGTCAAAAAAGCAAAAGGAAAAATCCAAAGAATAAACACAGAATTAGAAAAGTGAAATTTTTCAGATGACAGAGTGATCAGTTTTAATAATGCAGAAGATTAATCCGTTAAGTTTCCACTCTCTTGAGCTAAAGGCAGGTCATGATGATCTTAGAAAAGGTTTTTCAGAATGATTGTTAACATGTCATGATTACAAAAAATAAATGGCAGATGACAGAGATGTATGGAAATAGAAATGTAAGTAAGTAAAATATATTATTCAATTACTGTATTTATTTATTTTTAATTTGGGAGAGATGTCCAGGAAATAGAAAAAAAAAAGTCGAAGTGAAGTGAATTGCATTTCCAGGAATGTAAGTATGAATAAGAATGTCATAGCACTCTTCAGATGGAAAGTGTTGGCAGGAGATGTGGAACTAAAAAAAGGAATGTCATATAAGATGGCCTTAATTTCCACTGTGAGGGCAGACAGAAAGTTATTTATGATTGTGATGTATGAAGGTATATTTTACTATAAATTAAGAATTTATGATAATTACTGAGAAAACAGGAAAGAAAATGAGCAGAGTTCCCTGGGAAGATTACTGAATATACAAAAGACACATGAGGATTTAACTGGGTTTGAAGACCATGGATTTATATTACTTACATGGTATTGAGTTTTTATCATTGTTGTTTTCTCTATCATTTTTCATACTCATTATTTTAACCAATTTTCCTGTTGTAAATAATTTAACTGATCTAGAGTTAGTGTTGGGTAAAGCTTGTTTGGAAAGAAAAAGAAAACAGGAGTGTTGAGAGTAATAGCTAAAACTTTATGTCATGGAATCTTGGATGCATAGAGATGCAGGTAGAATAGTAAGTTAGCAACTCCTACTGGGTATTAATGTTTTAATTTAAAAAAATAAAGTGGAAAAGGAGGAAAACAGGACCTTGTAACAAGATATGAGGGCATAAAATATTACATTTCAGCATGTATGTAGTCCCAGGTTATGACAAAATCTGGTGGGTAATGTTGGATGAGAGTTATAAAAAAGAAATAGAAGTGAATTCTTCTTCATCTATAAATTTGGATATTATCAATTTCACAAAATTATGGAAATGTTTAAGTACTAATTCAGTCCATGTAAAAAGTTAAAAATAGTGGCTAATACATAGTATGCACACAATGAATATAAACATTTTTTATGATATCTATAGTTTTAACATGTCTGTTACCATCTGTTAATTGTTAGTCTTGGTGGGTATCTATCCTCTACAAACATAACTACAAGTAAAATACAGCAAAGGTAGAAGTAATTTGTAATACATGACAGTTCACTCAGTCTTCTAGAAAGGAGCAAATAATGGAAGAGAAATATGCCTCTATAAAACTTATGCCCAGACGGAGATGATGGCAAGGTTGTACCTGAGTCAGCACAAAAGCTACTATTCTTCTGGGAAGTCACAGTCATAGAAGAAATCATATGCTCAAAGAAAGGAATAAATGCAGCACATATAGTCTGTGATAAATGCTAAAATCAAATGACTGTAACTTCCAAATATTTATTGATGAATAAATGAACAAATCAAACACATGAATAAAAATCATAT
The DNA here is from genome assembly GCF_006229205.1 of Suricata suricatta. Lineage (NCBI taxonomy): Eukaryota > Metazoa > Chordata > Mammalia > Carnivora > Herpestidae > Suricata > Suricata suricatta. The sequence goes on from NC_043702.1 coordinate 40,001,134, forward strand.
TTATTCCAGGGACTTTAAGCTAACAGAATGTTTACAATCTCTTTTGTTTTATGCTAGGATACATTGAAAAATACAGTGGAGGG
>NC_043702.1:40001316-40002914 GCF_006229205.1 Suricata suricatta
TATTGAATTGAACACATTAAATGGATGAATTTTGGGATGAGTATATCATCTGTTAATAAAGCTGTTAAGGGGCACCTGTGTGGCTCAGTTGGTTAAGCATCCAGCTTTGGCTGAGGTCATGATTTCATAGCCTGTGGATTCAAGCCCTGGATCAAGATCTGTGCTGACAGCTTAGAGCCTGGAGCCTGCTTCAGATTCTGTGTCCCTCACTCACTGCCCGTCCCTCATTTGTGCTCTTTCTCTCTCTTAAAAATAAACGTTACAAAAATAAAATGTTTAAAAAATAAAGCTGCTAAAAATACAACAGGGAATAAAGGGTCAATATATATGGTGGTGAATTATCAATTGTATGCTTCTACATTGCATAAGTATTTAATTAATCAGTCAACTATAATACATGGATTAGCTTAAAACTAAGTGCTGAAGTTGTGGCAACTGAGTGGCTCAATTGGTTGAGCATCTTACTTCAGCTCAGGTCATGATCTCATGGTCTGTGAGATCAAGCCCCACTTCAGGCTATACACAGAGCCTGGTTTGGATATTCTGTTCCTCTCTGTCTCTGCCCCTTCCCTGTTCACATGCTCTCCCAAAAGTAAATATTAAAAAAAAATAAGTACTGAAGCCAATTAAAAAATGTTTTGAGAGATATTGAATATGAAGAGGCAGGGATATTTGATCCAATTATCAATCCATTTTACTTTAACAATATCTTCTTTGTATGTTTACAATTCAGATGCCAGAATGAATTTATTTTACTAGTAATTGTGTTTTTATATTTAAATATTTATTTTTTGTATTTTCTATGTTAAAGAAGGTAATCATGTGTCACAAATTGCTTTTGGCCAAGTATTATTGATTGTCAGTATAGCTCATGATGATTTTTTACTAAAAAATGTCAATTGCATTAGGATGTACTGACATCAATACACTTGATGGCTAATCACTTGATACACTATGCAAAGTGTTAAATAGTAAAAACATGACACCCAAAAGCTTTCCACTTAAAAGAGCTATACACTTTATATACAAAAATATATTCATATTTCATTGATTCTATTTACTGATAATAGTTAAGATTTTGTTATAAAAAGCTCCAAACCAAAATAATGGAGTTTGTCTTGCTGTAATAGTTCTGTTCATATTCATCTTGATGTTTTATACAGATAGAAAATTTATTATTCAATGTTAGGATAATGAGAAACACCATCTCCTTCACTGAAAATTAAGAAATATATAAGTAATAAGCTTAAAAAATCATGGGGGAGAGCAAAAATATGTATGTATGTTTATATATAGTATAAAAATATATATAGTATATAGGTCAGGTTTATAGAAATGTTTACTTGAATATAATTTGTTAATATTAAACTTCATAACTTGCATAGCAAAAAAAAAAAACCCCTCCACTGTATTTTTCAATGTATCCTAGCATAAAACAAAAGAGATTGTAAACATTCTGTTAGCTTAAAGTCCCTGGAATAAATATGATTTTTATTCATGTGTTTGATTTGTTCATTTATTCATCAATAAATATTTGGAAGTTACAGTCATTTGATTTTAGCATTTATCACAGACTATATGTGCTGCATTTATTCCTT
>NC_043702.1:40003014-40022279 GCF_006229205.1 Suricata suricatta
TGGTTTGATTTGTGTTTCCCTGATGATGAGTGATATTGAACATCATTTCATGTGCCTTGTAGGCCATCTGGATGTCCTCTTTGGAGAAGTGTCTGTTCATGTCTTCTGCCCATTTCTTCACTGGATTATTTGTTTTTTGGGTGTGGAGTTTCATGAGTTCCTTGTAGATTTTGGATACTAGCCCTTATCTGATATGTCATTTGCAACTATCTTTTCCCATTCTGTCAGGTACCTATTAGTTTTCTTGATTGTTTCCTTTGCAGTGCAGAAGCTTTTTATCTTGATGAAGTCCCAAGAGTTCAGTTTTGCTTTCATTTCCCTTGTCTTTGGGGATGTGTTGGAACTGATAGCTATATTCTAAGACAATATCACATTGTTAATATTACTTTGTAGAAAGTTTTGAAATGAAAAGTATCAGTCATCCAATATTGTTCTTCTTTTTCAATACTGTTTTAGCTATTCTGGGTCCTTGCGTGTGTCTATGAATTTTAGGATGAATCAGTTTCTACAAGAAGTCAACTGTAACAGAAAGGAATTACATGGAATCTGAAGGTCAATGTAGTATTATTGCCATTTCAATAATCGGTCTTTTGATCCATGAACATGGATGATTTCCCTTAACTTGAGTCTGTCTTTTTTTTTTCTTGTTTAATTTTTAATTTTAATTCTAGTAAAATTAACATACAGTCTTGGTGCATGTGAGTGTCTCAGTTGGTTGGGCATCCTACTTTGGCTCAGGTAATTATCTCATGGTTTGTGGGTTTGAGTTCCATGTCAGGCTCTGTGTTGACAGCTCATGTTCTGTGTCTCCCTCTCTCTCTGGCCCTCTCCCACTTACACTCAGTCTTTCTTTCAAAAATAAATAAACATTGTAAAAAAATTTTTAAACTATAAACACTAAAAACATACAGTGTTGTATTAGTTTCATTAGTTATGTTGGACACTGTGATTCCACAGTTCTATACATTACTCAGTGCTCATCATGATAAGTGTATGCTTACTCCCCTTCACCTATTTTACCTACTCCCTTACCCACCTCCAGTCTGGTAACCATCAATTTGTCTTCTATATTAAAGGGTCTATTTTTTGGTTTGCTTCTTTTATTCTGTGTTTTGTTCATTTGTTCATTTTTCTTTGTTGGTTGATTCTTAAATTCCACATGTGAGTGAAATAATATGGTATTTGTTTTTTGAATGACTATTTCACTTAGCATAATACCCTCTAGTTCCATCCATGTGTTGCAAATAGCAAGATTTTATTCTTTCTATATCTGTTTTATATATATCCATATATATACATAAAAGTTGGAATATACTCAGCCATATATTAGATATATATGATATATATTGAATATATATTATATATTGGATATGTATAATATATATGGATGTATTATATATATCACATCTTCATCCATCCATCTTTCAATGAGCACACACATAGGCTGCTTCCATAATTTGGCTATTGTAAATAATATTGCAATATACATAGGACTGCATATATCTTTGCAAATTAAGTACTTTCATATTCTTTGGGTAAATTTGCAGTAGTGGAATTACTGGATTATGAAGTAGTTCTAATTTTTAATTTTCTGTGCAATCTTCACACTGTTTTCCACAGTGGCTGCAGTGGTTTCCGTTCCTAACAACAATGCAAGAGGATTCCTTTCTTTCCAAATCCTTGTCAACACTTATTTTTTCTTGTTTTTGTTGATTTTAGCCATTCTGACAGGGGTGAAATGAAATCTCATTATGATTTTGGTTTTCTCTGATGATTAATGATACTGAACATCTTTTCATATGTCTATTGATCATCTCCATGTCTTTGAAGAAATGTCTGTTTATGTCTTCTGCCCATTTTTAATCGGATTTATTTAAAATGTTAAGTTGTGTAAGTTCTAAATGTATTTTGGGTATAACCCTTTGTCAGATATGTTATTTGCAAATAGTTTCTTTTTTTTAGTAGGTTGCCTTTTAGTTTTGTTGATTTTGTTTTTCACTGTGCAGAAGCTTTGTATTCTGCTGGAGTCCCAATAGTTTATTTATGCTTCTGTTTCTCTTACCTCATGAGATATATCTGGAAAAATGTTTCCATAATCACTGTCAGAAAATTTACTGCCTATATTCTTTTATAGGATGTTTATCATTTCATGTCCTAATTTAGGTCTTTAGTCAGTTCTGAGTTCATTTCTCTGTATAGTATAAGTAAGTATAATCCAGGTCCATTTCTTTTCATGCATCTGTCCAGTTTTCCCAATAACCTTATTGAAGTGGTGGTATTTTTCCCATATTCCTGCTTTCTTTGCCATAGATTTAGTGTTAAATCATGGATTTATTTCTCGGCTCTCTACTCTGTTATATTGATTTATGTGTCTATGTTTGTGCCAGTACCATAGTGTTTTGATTACAGCTTAGCAGAATATTTTGAAATCTGGAATTGTGATATATCCAGTTTCATTCTTCTTTTTCAGGATTGCTTTGGTTACTTTGGTATATAAACTTTGGTTATAAAATCTTTTGTGATTCCATGTAAATTTTAGGGTTATTTTTCTAGTTCTGTAAAAACATTATTGATATTTTCATAGGAATTAATTAAATTTGTAGATTGCTTTGGGTAATACTACATTTAAAAACTATTTGTTCCCTCCAACCCATGAGCATGGAATATCATTCTATTTATTTGTGTTATTTTTCATTTCTTTCATCAGTGTTTTATAATTTTGAGATAACAGTTCTTTCACCTCCTTGGTTAAGTTTATTCCTAATTATTTTATTGTTTTTGGTGCAGTTGTAAATAAGAAAGTTTTCCTATTTCCCCTTTTGGCTGATTCATTATTAGTATATAGAAATGTAACAGAATTTTGGATATTTATTTTTTATGCTGTGTCCTTACTGAATTCATTTATCAGTCATAGATTTTTGGTGGAGTCTAGGGTTTTCTATATATAGTATCATGTCACTTGCAGATAGTGAAAGTTTTACTTCTTTAACAATTTGGTTGCCTTTTATATATTTTTATTTTTTGATTGCTGTGGTTAAGAAGTCTAATACAATGTTGAATAAAATTGGTGAGACTGGACATGCATATCTTGTTCCTGGTCTTAGGAAAAGTGTTCTCTGTTTTTCACCATTGGGGATGGTGTTAGCTGTAGGTTTTTCATATATGGCCTTATTATGTTGAAGTATGTTCCCTTTAAATCTACTTTGTTGAGGGTTTTTATCATGAATGGTGTACTTTTGTCAAATGCTTTTTCTGCGTGTATTGAAATGGTCATATCCTTTTTATCCTTTCTCTTGTTGATGTGATGTGTCATGTTGTCTTATTGAATGCATTTGCATTACAGGAATCCCCTTTGATCATGGTGAATAATTTAATGCATTGTTGGATTCATCTTGCTACTATTTTGTTGAGAATTTTTGCATGCATGTTTGTCAGAGATATTTGCCTGCACTTCTCTTATATTGTAGTGTCTTAATCTGGTTTTGACATCAGGGTAGTACTGGCCTCATAGAATGAATTTGGAAGTTTTCTTTCCCCTTTTATTATTTTTTTGGAAAAGTTTGAGAAGAATTGGTATGAACTCGTCTTAAATATTTGGTAGAATTTACCTCCAAAGCCATCTGGTCCTGGACTTTTGTTTGTTGGAAATGTTTTGATTGCTGATTCAGTTTCTTTCCTAGTAATTTGTCAGTTCAAATTTCCTATTTCTTCCTGATTAATTTTTTTAATTTTTTATAATTTTCTGCAAATTTATTCATTTTTTCTAGATTATCCAATTTGTTAGGATATAACATTTTCTATATTTTATAGTCCTTTATATTTCTATGGTATCACTTGTTATATCTCCTTTTTCATTACTGATTTTGAGCTCTCTCTCTCTCTCTCTCTTTTATGAGTCTGGCTAAAGATTTATTAGTTTTTCAATTTTGGTAATCTTTTTAAGAACCAGTGCCTGGTTTCATTCATCTGTTATATTGTTTGTTTGTTTCTACTACATTTATTTCTGCTGTGTTTATTGTTTTTTCCTTACTTCCTTTGTTCTTTTCCTTTTCCTAGCCCTTTTAGGTATAAGTTTACATCATTTGAGATTTTTCTTTCTTCTTGACATAGGCCTGTATTTCTATAATATTCCCTCTTAGAACAGCTTTGCTGAATCTCATAGATTTTGGACCATTGTGTTTTAATTTCTATATGTCTCCATGTATTTTTTTAATTTCCCCTTTGATTACTTGGTTGACCCAGTCATTGTTTAGTTACCTGTTATTTAACCTCAATGTATTTGTGTTCTTTCCAGATTTGTTCTTGTTGATTTCTAGTTTTATAGCACTGTAGTTGGAAAAGATGCATAATGCGACTTCAATATTTTTGAATTTGTTGAGATTGTGTTGTGGAATAATATCTGACCTATTCTGGAAAATGTTCCATGTGCACTTGAAAAAGAATTTTCATTCCACTGTTTTAAGATAGAATGTTCTAAATGTATCAGTTTGATCCATTGTGTCATTCAAAACCACTGTTTCCTTGTTGAATTTTTGTTTGGATACTCTCTCCATTGATGTAAGTGAGGTGTTAAAGTCCCCTACTATTATTGTCTTACTGTTGATAGCTTCCTTTATGTTTGGTATCAGCTGCTCTATGCATTTGGGTATTTCCATGTTAAGTGCATAAATAATTATAATCGTAAGTATCTTCTTATTGGAGTGTTCCCTTTATGATTATCTTTTGTCTTACTTTATAGTTTCTTACAGTCTTTGGTTTAAAATCGATTTTGTCTGAGTGGCACCTGGGTGGCTCAATCAGTTGCATGTCCAACCTTGGCTTAGGTCATGATCTAATAGTTCGTGGGTCTGTGCCCTACTTTGGGCTTTCTGTTGTCAGAGCATAACCCACTTCAGATTCTCTGTCTACCCCTCTCTCTGCCCCTCCCCCACTCATGCTCTCTACTCTAAAATAAAAATAAATCTTTAAAATATTAAAATAAAACTATTTTGCCTGATATAAATATTGCTTCCTGGATTTCTTTTTACTTACACTTCCATGATAAATGCTTTTTCATTCCTTTATTTTCTATCTGCATATGTCTTTAGGTCTGAACTAAATCTCTTTTGGCAGCATATAAATGTGCCTTGTTTTTGTCCATTCCATCACCCTATGTCCTTTGACTGGGACATTTAGTCCATTTACATTCAAGTACTTATTGATAGGGATGTACTTACTGCCATTTATTTTTATTTGTTTTATTGTTGTTTTTGTAGTTCTCCTTTTTTCTATTGCTCTCACAGTTTTCTGGCTTTCTTTAGTGATGTGCTTGGATGCCTTTCTATTTATGCACATCTATACTGGTTATTGATTTGTGTTTACCATTAGGTTTATATATAACAATTTATACATATAGCAGTAAGTTGATGGTTGCTTAAGTTTGACCCCTTTCTAAAAACACTAAATTTTTACTCCCTTTCCTGGCACCTTTTAAAAATATGGTATCAATTTTATATCCTTTTATTTTGTGACTCTCTTGAGTAATGTTTATAGGTATACTTAATTTTACTGCTCTTGTGAATCCTACTTTTCTCATTCCTGCTTATCGTCTTTCCTTTCCATTCAAATAATCTCATTTAACATTTCTTGTAGGGTTTGGGGCACCTGTGTGGCTCAATTACTTAAATGTCTGACTCTTGATTTGGGCTCAGGTCATGATCTCACAAGTACATGAGTTTGAGCCTCACTTTGGGGGTTGTGGTGATAGTGTGGAAATGTCTAGGGATTCTCTCTCTAGTGGTGATGAATTCTTTTAAGTTTTGTTTGTCTAGGAAACTATTTTTCTATCTCTTCTGAATAATAGCATTGCTCCTTGCTGGATAGAGTATTCTGCCATACAGGTTTTTTTGTTTTGTTGTTTTTCTTTCAGTACTTTGAATACATCATGCCATTCCCTTCTGGCCTGCTAAGTTTTTCCCAAGACTCAGCTGATAACCTAATGGCATTTCCTTGTATATAAATGTTGTTGTTGTTTCTCTTGCTGCTTTTAAAATTCTCTCTTTATCACTACATTTTAATTACTATACGTGTTGGTGTGGACCTCTGTGGGTTGATTGTGTGTGTGTGTAGTCAAGTGTGTGCCTCCTGGATCTGGATTTCTGTTTCCTTCCCCAGATTCGAGAAGTTTTTAGTTTTATTTTTTCAAAGAAATTTTCTTCCTACTTTTCTCCCTCTCCTCCTACTGGGCTGCCTAGGATACATATTGTATGCTTGATGGTGTTGCTGAGTTCCCTTAACTATTTTTATTTTTTATTATTTTTTTCTTCTCTTTAGCTTGATTGCTTTCCATCACTGTGTCCTCCAGGAACACAGTACCTATTCTTCTGTTCTCTCTAGTTTATTTATTCCCTCTAGTACATATTTAATTTCAGTTATTGGGTTCTTGATCTTTGGTTCTTTTTATGTTTTCTGTCTCTTTATTGAGAGTCTCACCCTGTCCTCTTATCTAACTCCAATGGGTATCTTTATGAACATTACTTTAAATTATCTGTCAGGCATATTACTTATCTCTATTTCATTTAGCTCACTTGCTGTGATTTCGACCTGTTCTTTCATTTGGAACATATTCCTCTGGTGTCTCCTTTTGTCTCTCTATGTTTATTTCTATGTGTTAGTAAAATCAGCTGTGTCCTCTCCTCTGGAGTGTGGTGGTCTTATGAAGAAGAGGTCATGTAGTGCCCTATAGGACAGTGTCCCCTGTTCATCAGAATTTGTCACTTCAGAGATATCTCCTCTGTGTGTAGCATGCACACTAATATTCTGGCTGTGTCACATTTTCCTTCAGTCCAGTTGTCTCTAATGACTCTCTTTGCCTATTTTGGGTAGGGTTTGGTCCCTGTGTTGTTAATAGATTAGTGTGGTACCACCTCAGGCTTGAGTTGAGTCAGACCAGGTGTTTGTCAGAGCTCTGGTAGCACTGAACTGCAAGCACTTCTTTTGTTATCCTCTGAGAAGCTTTTATCAGTGGGTAAGGCTTACACTCAGACTAGATACCTGTTCCCAGTTCACTGCTGGGTCTGCATTTGGACTAGTTCTGTAGTTGTCTTTCCCTCTCCCTAGAGCAGGAGTCACTTTTGGGTGGTGATGGTCGCTGTGGGGAGCTGCTTACACACTGCCATCCTTATGGCACCACTTTGAATGGACTCCTAAGTGTTAGATGGGTTGGTTCCACAGGGGAGCTTGACTGTGGGTGTGTTGTGTCATCAAGGTCTTCTCTGATCCACAGCAGGAGGGGACCTGCAGCTGCCCTGAAAAACTTCTGTAGGGGCAGGGGTAGAGGGGCTGGGTAGGCTGTTAGCCAGCTAGATGGAGAGTGTTAGCACTATGCTGGTTCCTACGAGTGTCTCTGTATCTTGGTTGGGGTTTGGGGTAGGGAATTAGTGCCCATTTGTTCTTGGAGAAGTCTGCAGAACATCCCTGCCCCTCCAGCACATGCTCTGAGACTAGTAAACAAGTCTCCCTCCAATGTAACCTACGGATTTGTCAAACTGGTGCTCCTATAGTGTATCTCAGCAGGGCTATTTGTTGTGCTTTCTCTTTAAGAGCAGGAACTTAGTTTCCTCTTGTTGTGGGGCTCTCCTAGGGCAGAGCATGCTGGCTTTTAAATTCCCAAGTGTTAAGCTCCACTGGTTGTAAGAACCCATGAAGTCACTTCCCTCTGGTTTTCAAAGCCAAATATTAAGAGGATTCATCTTTTCATTGTGAGTCCTCCATGCCTGGGGTGCCTTATTTCGAGTCTGTTCCTCTGAACTCTCTTTGCCTGTGGCATCCTTCCTTCCCTCCCTTGGACAGTTTAGCAGGTTACTTTGGTTCCTGACCATGACTCCACTCTTCTTACCCTCTTGGATGTGGCCTCTCATCTAAATTCAGCTGTGGAGAGTCTGTTCTGCCAGTCTTTGGTCTTCTTCTGGGTTATTCACTGATGTGGGTGTTATCTAGGTGTATCTGTGGGATGAGGTGAACCTAAGATCCTTTTACTCCATCATCTTCCTAATTTGAGTCTTTCTTAATTTATTTCAACAATATTTTGAAGCTTTCAATGTATACATTTGCATACATTTTGTTAAATTTATTGTATAATTTTGATAACTCTTAAAGTTATGAAACACTAGAGCATCAATGTATGTGACTGCAGTCATCTAGACCTATGGTTGTGTGTGTGTGGAGGGGGCTTTTAATTAATAATCCAGTCTCTTGACTTGTTAGTGGTCCATTAAGATATCATATTTCTTCTTTAGTCAATTTTGTTAGTCTGTGTTTTTCTAGGTATTGGTCTAGTTCAATTGGTCTAGGTATGGGACAGCGTTCCTTCTGTGGAAAGTTATTTTTTAACTTTTGAATTAAACAGTTTTTTTTTTACATTGTAATTCTATTTTCTTTTTTGATCTATTTCTACTGTGTTTTTTGTAATTTTTCATTTATATTTTTAAATTATATTCAACAGGTATTTTTTTTCCAAACCAATTTTGTGTTAGTTTCTGCTTGACACTTGACATATACTCTAGGTCTAGGACCAATTTTTAATACAGTTTCAAATTTTGATGTTTTCTGAATACTTGAGTAGTATAAATTTGAATCTCAAATTTGTATGAATTCTGAACCTATAGCTTCAAATTCTCATGGGAGGTATTTTTCTTTCTTTCAGAGCTCATACATAATCAGACACATTTTCCTATCATCTCCCTTTGCTGCTAGGTGTCTAAAACTCTACTCCATCATGACTCTGAGAATTTCAAGTTTTTGCAGAAATGTTAGTTTCATTCCTTTACTGTATAAAGATCCACGTTCTTGACTTCTATGTCTATTGGGGATAATAAAACTCTTCCCACTGGGTTACATCTCTTATCCAAATCCTGCCTCACTCATATCCATACTAGACAGCAACCACTCATGATTTCACCCCTGTGAGATTTTTCTTTTGCAATATCATTTTCATGCTGAACATCTAGGACTCTTTTTTTCTCTTTTGGGCATTTGACTATGCAAATAAGTTTTGCTCTGTTTTATGCAGAATTTTATATTTTATGGAAAATATTTAAAAGTTTCTCAGTCCATATGTTAGAAAAGAAAAATTATTCTTATAAATTCATACCTTTCTATTGGGAAAATTTAAGCCTAGGTCTTAGGTAGTCATGTGGTATATGAGCACAATGGGCTCAAGTGGTAGAGCTATTGGGGAAGCTTTAAGAGGCAGAAAATGGCTGAATTCATAAGACTATTTTGAGCCATGTGGGTGGTGTCACAGACTGTAATTGGGGATTGGGGCTAATTATCATATATATATATATATATATATATACATATATATGATCTCGTTTATTATATAAAGCTAGAAAATAATAAATGCTAGAATAAACAGTTAATAAACAAAAGGCCACACAATCTTTAAAAATAACAGAGCATATCTTAAAAATGGCTATAGGTGCAGCAATGTAGGACCTGTTGGCATTCTACTGGGATCCCGGTCTTATGAAATCAGGCCTCTTTTAGAATCTAGGAAACTTGGACCTCATGCGGGGCTGATGAGGACTGTTTTCATTTATCCTCTTTTGCTCTTTCACACTGAAAATATCAGCACTGCCTTGAATGAAATTCATTTGGCATTTTAAGCTATAGAAAAATAATCCTGAGCAATAATAATCTGTGCTTATTGTTTGGGAGGTAATGGTGAAACAAAAACCTAATTTCATCATCTCATTTTGCATAGCAACTTCATCACAGGAGGCTTTTTAAAAATTAGATTTTTTTGACACTATATTTTTAATCTATTTATTTCCCATATGTAAAACATTTTTAATAGTTTATTTTCAAGTTGGTTTCCATAATATACCCAGAGCTTCTCCCCCCCATAACCACCACCCCCGTCCCTCCCTCCCCCTCCCCCTTCAGTCCATGGTTTGTTTTCAGTATTCAATAGTCTTTCATGATTTGTGTCCCTCACTCTCCCCAGTTCTCTTTTCCCCTTCCTCTCTCTATAGTCCTCTGTTAGGTTTCTCCTGTTAGACCTATGAGTGCAAACATATGGTATCTGTCCTTCTCTGCCTGACTTATTTCACAATGAGAAAGAATGAAATATGGCCATTTGTAGGAAAGTGGATAGACCTTGAGGGTGTCATGATAAAAATTAGATTCTAATCAGCTGATGTCTGCCATTTATAAGGTGTTAGATGATTATAATAAAATGGCTGATACACTCTGCTATATAAGAAAAAGCAAATCAATTACCACTATTGGATATATTAACTTTTTAAATCTTTAATCTCTACTAATTTCACAGGCATGATATTTTGATATAACTATTAGAAAAAAGAAGGAAAAACCCTGGTTTTCTGATTGAGAAGCCTATAACCTTATCATACAGATGTTAATTAACATTGCATGTGCCATGAAGATTTGTTTCCCAGAGAATTATAAAAAGGCATTGTGCTAGCTATTCTATAGCACCAATATTTAGAGTTCTAAAAGCTTAAAAAAACCTAGAACACATTTTATGATATTTGAAATATTAATTGTATCATCAGAATGTTTTCTCACATCAACTACATATACCATGCAAGAGGTATCTTGTTATCCTTCTTAAAGTTTTTCTTTCAAATAAAGAGTTAATTTGAAATTACAATGACAAAAGGAAAAATATGAAAAAATAATCTGATGACCAGGACTTATTAAACAGCTAATTTTTCAAGTGATTTAAGGAAAAATGAGAATAGAGAGTAATAACTAAAATAACTATAGTCAATAAAATAGCAAGGCAGAGATGCATTTAATTAAGCTTTTATTTGATTAATGTCTTAAATATATGAATATTGACACAGATATTATAGGTAAAATGGAATAACATTTTTTCAATAAACTTCTGTGTTATTTAAAATTATGTACTAAACACTGCAAAGTAACAGGAATATAAGTATCAGCATTCCTCAGAAAATGACATAAAAATAATTACTTATTTTGAAAATTATGCAGTAAAATGATTGCCAGAAATATCAGCCTGACAGAGAGAGTTAACTCTTTCTGATTAAGAAAGAACTATTTAATTAATTTTCTGACTGATATTCTAGAGATTTCCAATATTTAAATTGTATGCAAGTTTAATAATGCAATTATTCCTCTCCTGTTTAATCATTATTCGAGATTTCTTTGCAGTGGAATTCATTGCAAAGAAATATAGTTTTCAAAGTTGACTTTCATTTGGGAGTATCAAAATGATAATTTTCAAAGTATAAATAAAATATACATAGGAGCTCTATGTTATACAAAAATATAATCCTCAAAATTGTGTGGCAATTCATACTAAGGTAGATTTTCATTTAAATAAACCTATAAATATTGGATAGTCCTCAGGACTGAATAACAGAAAGCAAATTATTAGAAATATAGTATTTATCTTATAAATACAGTATATTTCTGAAATAGTAAGAGTTGGAGTTCAAAATGACTCATTGATCCATGGGCTAGGGAATACACGTTGTGTTAGCAGGCATAAAGGAAACATTGTATATGTTTTAGTCTCATTGTACACCTTTATCAGAGCTTTTGGGTGAACAGGTGCATGGTCAATGAATGGTGATATTTTGAAAGGAAATTTTTTTCCGGAGCAGTAGGTCTAAACAGTGGTCTTAAAATATTCATTAAGCTATATTGTAAATAGATGTGCTGTCATCCAGTTCTATTTATAGAGAACGGGTAGAGTAAATTTAGGATAATTCTTAAGGGTTTTCAGAATGCAAATGAGCATTGACTTCAACTTAGAGTCTCCTAGCTTCTAACAAGAGAGGCTGTTCTTTGAAGCTATACATTGACTTCTCCTCTCTGTTAAAGTCCTAAGTGACATCTTCTTCCACCATGAGGTGTTTTGTCTACAATGAAAATGTATTGTTTTAATAGTCATCTTCATTAATTAACTTACCTAGATCTTCTGAATAACTTGTCAGGGCTTTTACATCAGCACTTACTTAGAAACCATTGTAGGGTTAGTAATTGGCCTAATTTTAATATTGCTATGTCTCAGGGAATGGGGAGAAACTGAAGACAGGGAAAGAGATAGGCATGGATGGTGGAGCAGCCAGAGCATTTATCAGTTTAGTTCGCCATGATTTATCAATCACCATCATGTATTAATTAAGTTCACCATCATTTATGAGTGTGGATTGTGGCCCCTGAAAACAATTGTAACATCAAAGATCACTGATCACAGATCACCATAACAAACATATTAATAAAAAATTGAAATATTGTGAGAATTACCAAGATATGACACTGACATAAAGTGAACTAATACTGATGGAAAAATGGTGCTGATAGATTTGTTCAAGGAACATTGGCCACAAACCTTCAATTAGTTAAAAAGAAATCTGATGTACACTAAAGTGAAGCACAATAAAATAAAATGTGCTTGTACATTATCTTTCAGTGTATTTTAACTGATTAAGATTATATATATCTTATGTATGTGTGTATATATATGTAATTTTTATATATGTACATATAGATTATCAGGGTAGGAAAACATAGTCTGGATTTAGGATAGGTTTAGATTTATAAAACAATTATGAGAATAGTATGGTATTGCCATATATCCCACACCTTTTCTTTTATTAACATTTTTATTAGAATGGTACATTTGTCAGAATTAATAAACACCAATACATTGTTATTAACTAAAGTCTATTCTTTGAATTTCATTTTTCCATTCGAGGATCCCAACCAGTATAAGTGCATTACATTTAGTTGTCATGTCTCATAAGTCTTCTCTAAACTGTGATAGCTTCTCAGAATTTGTTTTCGATGACTTGACATTTTTGAGGAGTACTGATTAGGTATTTTATAAAATGTTTATCAACATTAGTTTGATATATTTGTTGGGGTTGCACAGGGATTATGTTTTATTTTGGGGGAAAAGGCAATAGAAATTAGGTTCCATTCTCATCCCATCATACAAGGGTCCATGTTATTTACATGATATCATTATTAATGCTCACCTTCATCCCTTAGCTAAGGTAGGGTTTGTCAAGTTTCTTCACTGTAATTTTCCACAATCCCATTGGAGTGCTATGTTATTTGGAAAGAAGTGACGCTGTATAACTCAAACTAAAATGATGAGGAGTTATGCTCCACCTTTTTGGAGGGGCAGTATTACAGAAACTGTATGTAAGTTTCTTTGGGAGGATTGTCTATTTTTCATTTACATATTTAATAATTCATATCTGAATGGACACAGATATCTACTCTATACTTTGGGTTATAATCCAGTCATATTTGTTCCCCAAACCTTTTGGTGTGGGCAGTTTGGAACTCTTTCCATTGACATTTGTGCACTCCAACATACTTGTTGGGTTTGTATTCTTATTTGTAATACCTTTCAATCCCAGCACTAAAAAATGCTAAGATGCTCCAGGCTCATTCTGTGTACTCTCTGTCCAAGTCCTAATATTAGCCATCCCTCTAAGGATCTCTGCTTTTATTGGAGAATGGTATTTGAAACTAAGATTGGTCACTCAATATACTCCTTGCTACTGATGTCTTTGCTTCTAGACTCTCTCAGCTAGAAGAACAAGGAAGTACATGTGTGCATACTAACCGATAAATGAATACATATTTATAAATATACATGGTTGCCTATCTGTACATATATTAAGCTAAATATGAGTTTATATTGATTAATCCAACTCTAAACCATTACCACATGTTTATTCTAGCATCCTCTCCTGACTATAGTCTTCCTCTCCAGTAGTGATTAACCTGGCTCCCACCTTTCCCTATCCATTTACTCCATTGTTCTACTTCTATATGTGTGTATAATAGTGTTAGACTTGCTAACCTATATATTGTGGGGAAGAGCTTTACCAAGTTCAGTACAGTGCTTAAGTAAGTGTCTCTTGCCTTTTATCTTCTAGTCTATAGTCTCACTTTCAAAGTCACATAGATCAGCACCTTTGCCTCCACCTTTATCCCCCCAAATTTCACAAATTTGTATAAAGGTAAAGCCTTTTTTTCATAGTCTGAATTCCACCTCAGATCCTCTGGTCAACTAATGTCTTTAAAAGAATTCATATATTAAGTTTCACTTGTGCCATAAAGTTCTATTGATTTTTAAAAAATTGTCATGTATCTATTATGATATAATAGAGAATAGTTTGTGCCCTAAAAAATTCTGTGAACTTCACTTATTCAAATTTGTTTAAAATCTCTCTAGTTTTGCCTTTTCTACAATGTCACAGGAATGGAATCTCTCTTTCAGACTGACTTCTTTAATACTATCATTTAAGACTCATTGAGGTATTTGCATTGCCACAATGCATTGATGGCCCATTCCTTTATAGATCTTCTACTCTTTAATTTTATGTATGCAATGTAGTTTATCCATTCACAAATTGAAAAATATCTTAGTTATTCACATTTAGGTGATTAAAATATTGTTTTATTAATGTGCAGGTTTCTTGTGTGAATATACATTTTCGAATTAGTTGGGTAAAAACCTTGGAGTTTATTTACATAATAGGACTATGTTTAAATGGGTAAGAAACCCTCAAATTGTCTTCCATGAAAACTGATGACCTTTTGCGTCGCACTACCAATGAATGAGGGAGTTTGTTTTATTTCCTCACTGTACTATCATTTTTTAAAACTTTAAGTTGTTGGAGTGCCTGGGTGGCTCAGTCGGTTAAGCCTCCAACTTTGGCTCAGGTCATGATCTCACGTTCATGGGTTCGAGCCCTGTGATGGGCTCTGTGCTGACAGCTATCTCAGAGTCTGGAGTCTGCTTCTGATTTTGTGTCTCCCTGCCTCTCTTCCTCTCCCCCTCTCATGCTCTGTCTCTGTATCAAAAATATATAAAACATTAAAAATTTAAAAAACACTTAAAATTGATGTATAGTTTATTAGTTTAATTTACAATTTTCAAATGACAAATTATGTCTAGCATCTTTCATGTATTTTATATATTGTGTTTGTATATTAGCTTTCATCCTTCGATAATACTGTAGTCCATTAATTACATTTTTTAAAATATTTTGAACGTTTTCTAAGTAGATAATCCTATTACTAAGAAAAAGTTTCATTTCCTGTTGTGGCAAATGACTAGATACCTTTGTTTTATATGGCTAATATTCCATTATACACACCCACACCTATACACTTTATTCATTCACCTATTGATGGACACTTGTGCTGCTTCCCTAACTTGGGTATTGTAAATAATGCTGCAATAAACATAGTGGTGGAAATGTCTATTCAAATATTGTGTGCCTTGAATAAATACCCAGTAGTATAACTAATGGATCATATGGCAGTTCTATTTTCAAGTTTTTCAGGAATCTTTATACTGTTTCCACAATGGCTATACCAGTTTGCATTCCCATCAAGAGTACATGAGGGTTCTGTTTTTTTTCCCCTGCATCCTCACCAACACTTATGTTTTGTGTTTTTGATTTTAGCCATTTACAGTTGAGAGGTGATTTGTGGTTTGGATGTGTATTTTCCTGATAATTAGTAATGTTGAGCATCTTTTCATATGTGGTTTGGCCATTTGTGTGTTTTTTGTAAAGAAATCTATTTTGTCTTCTGTCCATGTATTTGGTTGGATCATTTGTGGTTTTTTAGCTGTTGAGTTGTAGAAGTTCTTTATATATTTTGGATACTAACTCTTTTTCAAATATGTCCTTTCCAAATACCTTCTCCCATTTAGTAGGTTGCCATTTAGTTTTATTGTTTCCTTTGCTGTGTAGAAGCTTTTTATTTTGATGTAGTGTGTTTTTGCTTTTGTTCTCCTTGCCTTATGAGACCTATCTAGAAAAATATGGCTAAGGCCTGCATCAGAGAAATTACTGCCTGTGCTCTTTTAGGATTGTTATGGTTTCAGGTCTCACATTTAGATCCTTAATCATTTTTAGTTTATTTTGTGTATGGTGTAAGAAAGGGGTCCAGTATAATTTGTTTTTGCATTTAACAATCCAATATCATAAACTATTTGTTGAAAAGACTGTCTTTTTTTCCATTGCAGATTCTTGACTCTTTTGTTAAAAATCAGTTGACCGTAGAATCATGTGTTTTTTTTCAGGCCTCTTTATTCTGTTCCATTGATTTATGGGTCATGTGTGTGTGTCAGTAAATACTGTTTAATTAAATTTTATAGTATACTTTGAAACCTGGGATTATGATACTTTCAGTTTTGTTCTTTTAAATATTGTTTTGGCCATTTGGGTTTTTTTTTTTTTTTTGGTTCTATACAAATTTTAGGGTTATTTTTTGTTCTGTGAAAAATGTTGGTTTTTTGATAATGATTGCATTAAATCTGCACATCGGTTTGGGACGTGTGGACATTTTAATAAGATTTCTTCTCAAAACCTATGAGCATGAAATATCTCCCCATTTGTGTCATCTTCAGCTTTTTTCATCAATGTATTATAGTTTTCAAATACACATCTTCCACCTCCTCTCTTAGTTCCTAGGTATTTTATTATTTGGTGAAAATATTAATAGAATTGTTTTCTTAAAATCTATTTCTACCACTTCATTGTTAGTATATAGAAATGTAACAGATTTGTGTATAATGTTTTTGTATCCTGCCACCTTACTTAATTCATTTACCAGTTTTAGGAATTTTTGGGTGGAGTTTTAGAGTTTTCTACATAAGTATCATATCACCTACAAATAGTGGATGTTTTACTTCTTTCTTACCAATTTGAATGCCTTTCATTTATTTTTCTTGTCTGATGGGTGTGGCTAGGACTTCCAGTACTGCGTTGAACTAAAAAAAAGCCTTGATTCATTCTTTATTTCCCAAACATCCTCTTTTCTTAATGAGATACAAATTTCTGATCCATTTGATTTTCCTTGTATCTAATGAATATTTTGCAGCATTTCTTGCATAAACAGGTCAGCTGCCAATGGTCGCCTCCTATTTTTGTTTGCATTAGAAAGTCTTTTTTCATTTTTAAATTTGAAGAATCATTTCCCTGACTATAGAATTCTAGGTTGGTGTGTTTTTTAGTTGTTGTTTAACGTTTTAAATATTTTACTCTTTCTTTTTGCTGGTGAAGTTTATCAAAATTAATATGATATTTTTAAATCTGTTGATAAAAATATATGAAACACTTCAATGATTCGCAGGTCATCCTTGTGCAGGGGTCACGCTAATCTCTGTATTATTCAAATTTTAGTGTATGTACTACTGAAGCAAGCACTACTCTGTAATTCTTGTTTCTGCATTGTTTGTGTTTTCCCTTGCCCAGGCCTCTTTTAGGATTTTGTTTCTCTTTGGGTTTCTGCATTGCCAAAATAATTTTTCTATATATAGATGTTTAATTTTTGCTGTTGTTTAATGTTGACATTCTTTGCTCTGTGGTTTGATATTTGTCATTTGTTTTTGGAAAGTTCTAAGCTATTTTAATTTCAAATATTTATTTTAATTTCTCTTTTCATTCTGATGTGTTACATTTTAACAGTTATAGGATAGTCTCTTTATCATTTTTCTTTATGTATTTCAATTTGGAAAGTTTCGTTGTTTTATGGTCAAATTCACTCATTTCCTTGGGCATATCAAGTATACTTATAAGAACATCAAAAGTATTTGTCATTTGTGTCAGTGTTTTTATTTTTAGCATTTACTTTTGAGTCTTAGAATTTATGTAACCTAAGATAGAAACTCATCTGTTCTTGCATGCTATTTTAACATATTAATTATAGTTACATTAAACTTCCTGTCTTATAATTTACATCTGTGTTATATCCTAGACTAATTCTGATGACTTCTTTGTCTCTTCCATTTTTCTCTTGCCTTTAGGAATGCCAAACATGTTATATTAAGGAATAGAAACTGAGGTCAATAGGTCATGAACGTGAAGATTTATGATATTTTGACTAATTTTTGGCTGTATTTAATGTTTGTCGTAGGTACCAGAGATTAAACATTCTTTAGACTCCTTCTTTTTGTCTCCTTTTTTAGCTTTGGAGATTTCCTATGCATTTGTTGATCGGAAATGGTCTGTGTCCCCCATCTCCCTTGCAAGAAAATAAGGAATCTTTCTCAGATTCTCACTTTGAGAATTTGATGGTGTTCCTGGAAGTAAAGATAATAAAAATGTAGGATTCCCCCAGAAGTTTGTCACTCATCCAATTCCATGCTCAACTTTAGAAATATATCAAAATTAGCATTTATGTTCTTTTCAATTTATTTATTTTTAAATGCTTTTTTTTTTCCAAGAGAGAAAGAGGAGAAACAAAAGAGGGAAAGAAGGGATTCGAAGCAGGCACTGTGCTATTAGCATAAAGTGAAACCACAAGAAATCACAGGACCATGACCTGCAGTCAGATGATTAATGAACTGAACCACCCAGGCACCCCCATTCCTGCTACTTTGTAGTTCCAGTGGCTTCTGTCCCAGGGACGCAGATCTCAGTTGCTTTATCTTTCTGAAAGTACATGTCTTTCCAGATTTCAGAATGGTTTGCCTTCCAATCATAGTTCCATAATGAATACTAAAAAAAAAAAAAAATTGACTTTCAGTTTGTATAGCTTTTATCTTATAATGTCATTAGTAACAAACTCTAAGTCACTTACATGGAACACCTGCACCTAGAAGTTCTTTGGGCAGATTAACTCCACTTTGAGCTTTAAACCCTAGGAGGAAAAAGTATGTATTTCTTTTCTGGGATAAGCAGCTTTACCTCTCTATGGCTTAATTCCTAATTGTATTATTTTTATTTTTTTAATAGTTTGTTGTCAAATTGGTTTCCATATAACACCCAGGGCTTCTCCCCACAAGTGTCCCCCGCCATGACCATCACCCCCTCCCCCCCTCCCTTCAGTCCATGGTTCCTTTTCAGTATTCAGTAGTCTCCCTTGATCTGTGTCCCTCACTCTTCCCCGCTCTCTTTCCCCCTTCCTCTCCCCATGGTCCCCTGCCAGGTCTCTCCTGTTAGACCTATGAATGCAAACATATGGTATCTATCCTTCTCTGCCTGACTTATTTCACTTAGCATGACACCCTCAAGGTCCATCCACTTTGCTACAAATGGCCATATTTCATTCTTTCTCATTGCCATGTAGTACTCCATTGTATATATATATACCACATCTTCTTGATCCACTCATCAGTTGATGGACATTTAGGCTCTTTCCATGTTTTGGCTATTGTAGAAAGTGCTGCTATGAACATTGGGGTACATGTGCTCCTATGTATCAGCACTTATATATCCCATGGGTAAATCCCTAGCAGTGCTATTGCT
>NC_043702.1:40022379-40023636 GCF_006229205.1 Suricata suricatta
GATAAACCTCTAGCTAGGCTCCTCAGAAAGAAAAGAGAAAACATGCAAATAGACAAAATGATGAAGGAAAACGGATCTATTACAACGGATCCCTCAGAAATACAAGCAATCATCAGAGATTACTATGAAAAATTATGTGCCAACAAACTGGACAATCTAGAAGAAATGGACAAATTTCTAAACACACATGCACTACCAAAATTCAAACAGGAAGAGAGAAAATCTGAACAGACCCATAAACAGTGAAGAAATCGAATCAGTTATCAAAAATCTCCCAACGAATAAAAGCCCAGGGCCAGATGGATTCCCAGGAGAATTCTACCAGACGTTTAAAGCAGAGATAATGCCGATCCTTCTCAAGCTATTCCAAAAAATAGAAATGGAAGGAAGACTACCGGACTCATTCTACAAAGCACATATCACTCTGATTCCTAAGCCAGGCAGAGACCCAATGAAAAAAGAGAACTACAGGCCAATATCCTTAATGAATACAGATGAAAAATACTCAACAAGATACTAGCAAATTGAATTCAACAGCATATAAAAAGTATTATCTATTATGATAAAGTGGGATTTATTCCTGGGATACAAGGCTGGTTCAACATTCGCAAATCCATTAATGTGATACACCACATCAACAAAACAAAAGAAAAAAATTATATGATCCTGTCAATAGAATTTGAAAAAGCATTTGACAAAATACAACATTTCTTCTTAATAAAAACCCTCAAGAAAGTTGAGATAGAAGGAACTTACTTAAACATCATAAAAGCCATTTATGAAAAGCCCACAGACAATGTTATCCTCAATGGGGAAAAACTGAGAGCTTTCCCCCTGAAATCAGGGACATGACAAGGATGTCCACTCTCACCACTGTTGTTTAAGATAGTGTTGGAAGTCCTAGCATCAGCAATCAGACAACAAAAGGAAATAAAAGGCATCAGAATTGGCAAAGATGAAGTCAAACTTTCACTTTACGCAGATGACATGATACTGTACATGGAAAGCCCAATCGACTCCACAGAAGCCTTCTAGAACTGATCAATGAATTCAGTAATGTTGCAGGGTACAAAGTCAATGTACAGAAATCAGTTGCATTCTTATACACCAAAAATGAAGCAACAGAAAGAGAAAGCAAGAAACAGATCCCATTCACAATTGCACGAAAAACCATAAATACCTAGGAATAAACCTAACCGAAGATGTAAAAGACCTGTATGCTGAAAACTATAGAACACTTATGAAGGAAATTGAAAA
>NC_043702.1:40023736-40027091 GCF_006229205.1 Suricata suricatta
TCTCTTTTCTTTCTGAGGAGCCTAGCTAGAGGTTTATCAATTTTATTTTTTAAAAAAACCAACTCTTGGTTTCATTGATCTGTTCAATTGTTTTTGTGGATTCTATCTTGTTTAATTCTGCTATGATCTTTATTATTTCTTTTCTTTTGCTGGGTTTGGGGTGTTCTTGCTGCTCCCTTTCTAGTTTCTTTAGGTGCTCTGTTAGGTTTTGAGTTTGTGCTTTTTCTGATTCGTTGAGGTAGGCCTGTATTGCAATGAACTTTCCTCTTAAGACTGCCTTTGCTGCATCCCAGAGAGTTTGAATTGCTGTATTCTCATTTTCATTTGTCTCCATATATTTTTTAATTTCCTCTCTAACTGACTGATTGGCTCAATCATCCTTTAGTAGGGTAGTTTTTAACCTCCACATTTTTGGAGGTTCTCCAGACTTCTTCCTGTGGTTGATTTCAAGTTTCATAGCATTGTGACCTGAATGGGTTTTATGACCCAGTATGTGATCAATCTTGGAGAATGTGCCATGTGCACTCGAGAAGAAAGTGAATTCCTAGCTTCAGGATGCAGAGTTCTAAATATATCTATCAATTCCATCTGCTCCAATGTGCCATTCAGGTCTATTGTTTCTTTAGTGATTTTTTTGTCTGGCTGATCTATCCATTGTTGTAAGTGGGGTATTAAAGTCCCCTGCAATTATCACATTCTTATCAATAAGATTGCTTTTGTTTGTAATTGTTTTATGTATCTAGGAGCTCCCAAATTTGGCGCATAGTGTTTATAATTGTTAGCTCTTCTTCATGTAGAGTCCCTGTAATTATTATATAGTGTCCTTCTTCATCTTTTGTTACTGCCTTTATTTTAAAGTCCAGTTTGTCTGATATAAGAATGGTTACTCCAGCTTTCTTTTGGCTTCCAGTCACATGGTAGATATATCTCCATCCCCTTACTTTCAACCTGAAGGTGTCTTCAGGTCTAAGGTGAGTCTCTTGTAGGCAGCAAATAGATGGGTTTTGGTTTTTGATCCATTCTGCTACCCTGTATCGTTTGACTAGAGCATTCAGTCCATTGACATTCAGTGTTATTATTGAAAAATGTGGGTTTAGATTGTGTTCCCTGTAGAGTGCATGTTTGTAGTGATGTCTCTGGTACCTTTATTCCTTGCTACGTTTCCCTCATAGAGTCCCTCTTAAGATTTCTTGTAGGGCTGGTTTGGTGGTGATGAATTCTGTCAACTTTTGTTTATTTGGGAAAACCTTTATCTCTCCTTCTATTTTGAATGGCAGGCTCACTGGATAATGAATTCATGGCTGCATATTCTTCCTGTTCATCACATTGAAGATTTCCTGCCATTCCTTTCTGGCCTGCCAAGTTTCAGTAGATAAGTCTATAACCACTCTTATAGGTTTTCCTTTGTATGTCAAGGCCCTTTTCTCCCTAGCTGCTTTCAGAAGTCTCTCTTTGTCTTTATATTTTGCCAGTTTCACTATGATATGTAGTGCTGAAGGTTAGTTTACGTTATGTCTTAAGGGAGTTCTGTATGTCTCCTGAATTTCATTGTCTTTCTCTTTCCCCAGATTGGGGAAATTTTCATGTACAGTTTGGTCTAGCATGCCTTCAAGCACTCTGTCTTTGTCTTCCTCTTCAGGAACTCCTATGATACGGACGTTGTTCCGTTTGATTGGATCACTCAGGTCTCTGATTCTCCTTTCATGCTCCTGAATCATTTTCTCTTTCTTTTTCTTGGCCTCCTCTTTTGCTATAACTGCATCTTCTAATTCACTTATTCTCCTCTCTGCCTCTTCAATACATGCATTGGCCACCTTCATCTTATTATTCATCTCATTTAGAGCCTTTTCTAACTTGTCAGAGCTATTTTGAAGGTTACTAGTCTTTGTATCAATATCTTCTCTGATAACTTCCATGTTTTTTTCAAGCCCAGCAATTAATTTTATGACAATCTTTCTAAATTCTTATTGAGTTATGTTGCTTATGTCTGTTTTGAGCAGTTCTGTAGCTGTGATTAATCCTGAAGTTTATTTGGAGAAGAGTTCTTTTATTTCATCATTTTGGCTAGCTTTCTGTCTCTTGTCAGTTTTAAAAGCTCATTCTGCACTGTGCATTTATTAGTATTCCTCTATAGAAGGAGGCTCTTGGAGTGTCTAGGGTCTGTCTTTTCAAGAGATGTTCTTTTAATGGTGTCTCTCGGTTTCTCTTATTATGCCTCTGATTATTTTATTTCCCTACTCAGTGATATTTGGGATTTTTCGCTATGTGTGCTTTGGGTTGTTTCTTTTTTTTTTATTTTTTTTAATGTTTTATTTATTTTTGATACAGAGACAGAGCATGAGAGGGGGAGGGACAGAGAAAGAAGGAGACACAGAACCGGAAGCAGGCTCCAGGCACTGAGCTAGCTGTCAGCACAGAGCCTGACGCGGGGCTCGAACCCACGAATGTGAGATCTGACCTGAGCCGAAGTCAGAGGCTTAACCGACTGAGCCACCCAGGCGCCCCGCTTTGGGTTGTTTCTTGAGGTAGCCCTGAAAAGGAAAACAGACAGACAAACACACAGAGAACACAAGCACACAAATGTACTGATAAAGAAGCAAACCTAAAAGGGAAAGAACAAAAGGAACAGGAAAGAAAAGAGAGGAGAAAAAAGAAAGATAGAAAAAAACAAAAGGAGAAAGAAAAAAAGCAGACGGGGAGTGGGGGGGGGGACAGCAACAGTCAGAGATAAAGGACAGTCTGAGGGCTTAAAATCTGCAGTGGGGTTTGGAGGAGATACAGATGGAATAAAGGAAAAACTATCTGGATGGTAAGAATTGATCTAAGCACAGCAGTACCTAATTGTTGGTCTTTCCCAGATTCCAGAGGGAAAGGGAGAAAAGAAGGAAATAGGAAGAAAGTAAAGAGAAGACAGGGGATAATTAAAAATTCAAAAATATTAAGAAAAAACCCCCAATTAACGGTAATAAGCAAAAGCACAGCAGCTCTCCAGTGCGGATGGGCATGGCTTGGTGTAGGTGGGCGTGGTCTCAGGGGCTACTCTCTGAGGCCCCGCCTTGGTGGATGGGAGGAGAAGAATGGCAATGGGCACCCCAAGTCCCCCTCTGACCATGCGTTCTAGCCACTCTCTGGAGTCCAACCTTCTTGTGCCTCGGACAGATCCAATTGTTTCTAAGTTCTGCCCGGTTTCTAAGTCCTTGCCTGCACCCTCAATATGGCCACCACAGTTAAAATCGCCTGCAGGTGGGCAGCTTTCTGGTCGAGATCAAGTAGGGGAATTGTGAAGTCAGCGTTCTCCCCTGGCTCCTCCTGCAGTCGGTGAGCTGCCTGGTCGGACTGAACGCCCCGCTGAAGG
>NC_043702.1:40027191-40112667 GCF_006229205.1 Suricata suricatta
CGGCGCTCCCTCCCCTAAAGTCTCCGGTCCCAGTTCCCACTCACTCAGGCAACCGTGAGACTGCTGTCGATAAGGGGTCTGTCCACACACCTCGGTTCTTGGAGATCAGAGAGCTGTGGCTTTTTAATTCTTCTCAGTTTGATAATTGTGGGTGGACGGAGGTAATGGGGCTCCTTACTTCTCCGCCATTTGCCGCTCCGTCTTAGATTACTAATTTAAAATGGGATAATATTACCTACCTGTAGAATTGTTAAAAAGAAGAAATAAGATAGAATAAACAAATAAACCTTAAAAAAAAAAAAACCTGAGAGAGCAGGTTTCATGCTGTCGGTGCAGGCCTCAATGTGGGGCTCAATCTCATAAAATATGAGATCATAGCCTGAGCAACCCAGGCACCCCAATATAAGACGGGTTTTGATCACAATTCATGGCATCTAGAAAATGTTTAAGTATATTACCTTAGTTTTTCTCACAAGTGCCCTATCCATATAAATAGTTGCAGACAAATAGCTCTACCAAATGGCACAGGCGTAAGTATAGGTATTTTATACACCACACTTGTTTACATCTTAGAAATATGGAGGGGCACCTGGGTGGCTCAGTCAGTTAAGTGTCTGACTTCAGCTCAGGTCATGATCTAGCAATCCGTAGGTTTGAACCCCATGTCAGGCTCTGTGCTGACAGCTCAGATCCCAGAGCCTGTTTTGAATTCTTGTGTTTTCCTCTCTTTCTTTGCCCTTCCCCTGCTCGCTCTCTGTCTCTCTGTGTCTCAAAAATAAAAAGACATTAAAAAAAAAAAAGACATATAGATAGGGTTATTTGAACAAGGGAATTTACTGGTATATGAAAAATTTTTCTCTATATAGTACAGTTACTCTAACAAAAAAATCCAGAATGAAAACAAAGAGGCTCTTTTTTGTAGTTGAAAATTACATGATACTCATAAAATAAAAAATAAATGTGTTTAAAAATTTACATGCCTCAGGTATAGAATATTAGTCATCTTTGAAATAATTCCTGCATTACCAAGACCTTATTTTAAGGCAGAAATTTTCATTTTCTATACAGATTTTTTTCCTTACTGTGCTAAAATCAAAGAGAAGTTTGGCTTATTTATTTGATTGTGCTATCTGGAAAAACAGTTTGAGACTTACTGTGATCTGTTATATGTCTTCACTTTGAATTAGCTTTAGACTCTTGACTCAAAATATAATAAACTGTTGTTTCCTAAGTACTCAAGGCCAGAGATGGAAGATAATCATTTTAAAAGATGTTTGTAGAAGTTATTAATCAATATCAAAAACTATTATCCCATTTCCCTCACCTTATTTATGATTCACTTAGTTATAAGTGAAGAAATGAATGACATAAATGCAAAGGTTTAGTTAGTTGTCCCATGATTAGGGAATACTATTTTATAGCAGCAGGTTACTCAGATCTCCAATATTTTTAGTAAATTTTTCAATAATTATAATGTTAGCTGAGCTCTGCTCTCCCTCCCCCCCCTCCACTTCCCCACAATATTCTTATGTTTAGGTCCGAACCTCTACTACCTCAGAATATGATTATATTTGGGGGATAGGTCTTTTAAAGAGGTGATTAATTTAAAATGAAGACATAATTCATTGTTACAGGTATCCACAGAAGAAGAAATTAGGACACAAACATATACAGAGGGAAGACCATGTGAAGACACAGTGAGAAGACCACCATCTGCCATCAAACAAATAGGGTGTCAGAAGGAACCAAACCTGTCAACCCCTAGATCTAAGTACTGGAGCCACTAGAATGGTGAGCAACTTAATTTTCTGGTTTAAACCAGCCACTCTCTAGTACTTTGTTATAGCAGCTCAGCAATCTAAATAATAATAAAAAATACATAATAGTAACATTACAATAGAAAATCCAACAGGCCAGTGTGCATTTAAGCTTTTTATTAAGTTTATTTATTTTGAAATGTGGATTGGACAGAGAGAAAGAGAGAATCCCAAACGAACACTGCACTGTCAGCACTGAGCCTGATTTGGGACTCAAACCACACATTGACCTGAGCCAAAATCAAGAGTCAGATGCTTAACTGACTGAGCCACCCAGGCACCGGAGGCTGAAAGCATGTTCAAAATTCATCAGTAACCAGGGAAATCCAAATCAAGCATGAATGAGACAGCACTTCATAATTACTAGATTGACAAAAGTTTAGAATACGAAAAATGTCAAGTAGTGCCAAGAGTGTGGGGAGGTAAAAATCTTATTGTGTGGCTAGTGTAAACTGACACAATTTAGTTAAAATGCAGACAGACAATCCCTGTGGCCCAGTAATTCTGCTTGTTCATCATCCTAGAAAAATTCTTGTACCATATGCTAATACTCACCTTAGCATAATTTGTGGTAGCAAGATGTTGAGAGCAATTTGGATGTCCACAACTTGGGTCATAGGTAGCCCTATGAAGGAGTTGAAAGTAACAGTTTAGACGCATACATAGCAACTTACATGGATCACAAAAACATAAATGTTGCGTGGGTAGATAAGAAAAGTAGTTTGATATATGGTATGATAATACCATTGCATAATTAGAAAAATATATGCACACTAAATATTTTTAAAGAACAATGAGGTGAATTTTAAGCATAGTAGAATACTTGCCTGTGAATGTAAGAGAAGGAGAGTGGCTCTCAAAGATACAAAAAATATTTTTAAAATAAATAATATAAAGAAGACACATATAAAGTATGAGTTTTTTATCATACATATGATTCATACATACATATGTATGTATACACACACACATACAAAAAAATTTATTTTTATGTCTGGCCCAGTGTAAAAATTCAAATATTTGGGGCAACTGGGTTACTCAGTCAGTTGAGCAACTGACTTTTTTAAACATTTTTTTAAAATTTTTATTTAATTTTGAGAGAGAGAGACAGTGTGAGCAAGGGAGGATCAGAAAGAGAAGAAGTCATAGTATCTGAAGAAAGTCTCCTGGCTCCAAGCTAGCTATCAACACAGAGCCCAATGCAGGGCTTAAACCCACGAACTGTGAGATCATGACCTGAGCCACCCAGGCTCCCTGAGCAACTGACTCTTGATTTTGGCTCAGGTCACAGTCAAATTAGTTAATCATCACATCCCTAAAAAGTAGGTAGTTTTAAACTTTATTTGTATTGAGAGAGCAAGTGAGCAAGCATGTGGGCAATCTGGGGAGGATCAGAGAGAGAATCTGTTGGTGGTGTTTGATCCCACAATTCCTGATCCCAAATCAAGAGATGGACACTTAAACTGACTGAGCCACTCAGGCACCCTGAAAGTGCATACTTTTAATAACTCTGTTTTACAGATGAGGGAGCTAAAGCAAAGAGAGATTTTAAAATTTGGCCAAAGGCGTAGGGCCAGAAAACAGAGTATGGATGTTAGACATATCTTAACACACACCAAACAACTGCCCCTCCCAACATAAGTTGTTCAAGGGAGTAAGGGATATAAACTTAGACTTAAGAAAAAGGTTATTGATACCACTACAGAAAAAATTAAAATTAAGGTTATTTTACTTCAACATTAAAATATTATATGTATATAAATATATGTATAAAACCTAGGGAAATAATGAATCACCAAATAAAAAGCAATACCCATGGATCATCTAGGCTCATTTTCATGGGAGGGGGAGTTTCTATTTGTATCAGCAAATTTGGAAATTACTGTCTTTGGATAAAACAACACCAACATGGAGCAATTTTATAAAATTAATAGTAATATAAATTTGTTTCTATGGCTATAGTAGCATTATTTACTCTTTATCTTAATTTGAATAAGAATTTTTACCCTTGAATTCTGTAGACTTTAAAATTCTACATTATTCTCTATAATGCTGTACTAGTTTATTAGGGTTGCCATATCAAAGTTCCACAAACTGGTGGCTTAAAAAAATAGAAATTAATGTCTCATAATTCCAGAAGCTAGAAATCTAAATCAAGATATTTACAGGATAGCTACCTTCTGAGGAACTGTGAAGGAAAGATGGGTCCTACTTCTTGGCTTTCTCGATGACCATTTTCTTGTGTTTTGTCACATGTATCTCTCTGTGTCCAAATTTCCTCCATTTTTACAAAGACAACAGTCATATTGGAAGAGAGTTCACTTTAATGCTTCCATTTAACTTTATTGGCTTTGCCTTTATCATTAACTTTATTATCCAAATACTTATTGTGCCAAATAAGGTTATATCCTGAAACACTGGAGGTTAGGACTAACATTTCTTTATAGTTTTGGCAATGGGGACATAATTCATCCAATAACAAATCCCTATTATCTTTGTTATTTTCTTTGATAGAGGTGTCATGCTTGTTCTATTTATTTTTGAAATAGTTTTATAATGACATTTACCTAATATAACATATGTTCTTATGATTTATTTTATTAGGAAGGGATGGGTGAGGTAGGATTTTTTTTCCAACAGTGGCTGAGAATTAACTAAACTATTAGCTTATACCTTAAATCTTGTAAGTAAGGAATTATGTGTAGAATATGTCAGTCCAGAGTTGTTATGGGTTGTTTTCCAAACCAAGAATTGCAGATTATTGCTGTGAAAAGTTTTTTCGGTTTTGTTTTAAACTGAATATTGTAACTTGGTTATTATAGTTCTAGCACTAACATGAAGCATTCATTGATTTATATGGTCAACACTGAAGTCACTAGGTAAATATTTCGATTGTAATTATCAGAATAATTTTCCTAATTTATCAGGATTATTTTGGGGATTTAATGATATAAAACAAAATAAGATAAATTTGATATTCCCAAGGTCCACTGATAAAAAAGATAGGATAGAAAATAAAACACAAAGAAACTGAATATTGGGAAAATATTTTTTTCACTTGGCTCTCAAAAACAATGATTAGAACAAAGCATCTGTTTTTTGTTCTATTTTGATTTTGCATATGGGAATTGAACAAAATAAATGTCTAAGTTTGGGAGTCTCTGTGCCAGGAATTTAGGTTTTTACAATATGTCTCTTTAATAGGGCCCAGACTCCCTGAACAGAAGGCAATTCCTATTCCTGGGATAAAGGAAAAACACAGATACCAGGAAACACAGGTACTATTAACTGTGTCTGAAGAGCTTTTGAATGTGGCTTGTTGAAGCATTCTAAAAGCCAAGTTTAAGATCATAAACAAAATTTGCAAAAATTGTTATTTAAGAAAAATGAACATTCATATACAAGCATAATATTAAAAACGTAGCAGTCAGGCTAAGCAAAGATACTTTGGTTCATGTAAAAGAAAATTAGGCTAAAAAGTTTGGCCACAGTCAAGGGCAATATATTTTTATACTTATTAGCTTGAAGTTTGAATAAGATGTTTTGGAATTCTTTATACAAAACAGGTTTGACTATACTGTTAATTAGATTTTCTTGCCCAGTATTTACATATAAGATTGCAAACATCCCCCAAGGGTCTTAAGACCTCATGTTCACCTATTATTTTAGTTTCTTACTTGAATTAATTTTAAGTTTTGAATCAGTATACTTTCTTCTATATCCTGTTTTCCTTTATTTGCCAGCTTAAGTTTGGAAATATTCCTTAGCTTCCTCATTATTACATCTCTTCCAGACACACACCCAATTTAGAAAGTACATCCAGACATATATATGTATGAGGGGAAATAAAACACTTTGCTTTATATTTTTGATATTCCATGCCATTTTGGCCCTAGCCATTAGCCTGTAAAACTCAATATAAATTCTTATACAAAAACTTTTGTTGCTAATTCAATTTTATTCTGAAGTTTTGAAAGGCAATCTATCCTTCCCTACATCAAAGGATATGACTGTATAATTTCAACCAAGCTACAATATTTAAAAGCTTATAAAATATGAATTAGGAGGAAGTTTAAGATGATAGAGTAAGAAGCTCCAATAATCAGTCTTTCTGAGAAAATATCTATTGAGTTTTTAAGAAATATCAAAATCAACTCTTATCCATATTTCAATACTAGACAAATACTTGCAGTATCAAGGACATTGCTTTATAAAAAAGTTACCAGTACATTTTGGTGAATTCTGGTATAGTTTACTGTTACTGGCCTAGGAAATAAGGACTTTGACATCCAAAAATTGTGGTTGAATGTTTTGATCTCTCTGGTGAACTGGAAAAGAGGTAAGTTATTGTCTCAGTTCCCTGTGTCACAAGGGGAGTCTCAGCAGCATCTGCTGAAAGAGTTTAAAGATAAAGAATACCTTTATTATTTTCTTTGATTATTAAATCCAGGCATTTAAGGAAATCTCTTGTGAGGTCACTGACCGCTGGTAGAGAGAACTAGACAAAGGTTTTAGGGACTACGCTTAACAAAAAACATAGACTTTGCAAAATCTCACTAAACCAACAAGTGAAGCCCCAAATACCAACAATAGCAACAAAAATGCAAAACATAAAACAAAACTGTATTGTCCCATCACAGTGGAGAAAAAAACAAGCCATTGACAGCAGCCATCACCAAAGAAGCTGCATGATTTGACTTAACTAGACAAAGAACTAAAAAATCTTAGAAAAATAAATGAAGTATGAATCAGCAGAGAATATCAATAAAGATACATAAAAGAAAAAAGGAACTAAATAGAAATCATGGAAATGAAAGATACAATAGTGTAAATAAAACATTTATCATAGAAGTTCATCAAATTTGAGAAAATATAAAAAAGAATCAGGGAACATGAAAATTGGACAATTGAAATTCCACAGTGTGAGATTCAGGATAAAGAAAAATGAATAGAGACTAAAAGATTTTATGGGATATCATTATGCATGCCAACATATACTGTCTTAGAGTTTGAGAAGGATGACAGAATGAGAGGATTGTAGCACAATGCTGGAGCAAACAGAA
Organism: Suricata suricatta; assembly: GCF_006229205.1. Classification (NCBI taxonomy): domain Eukaryota; kingdom Metazoa; phylum Chordata; class Mammalia; order Carnivora; family Herpestidae; genus Suricata; species Suricata suricatta. The sequence goes on from NC_043702.1 coordinate 40,034,072, forward strand.
TCCTGATTCTATCTCCTCACCTACTCAACAAATGTTCTGGCAGAAACTAATTTTATTTTGGAACTTTAGCGTCTATTGAAGTTTTGAACAGTAAATTATGGTTAATTTTGTTCAGTTTTCACTTTTTGCACAGTAGCAGCCACATCAGATAGCCATGTACATATTTTTGACACAATTTCCACACAGTTTGATGGAGCCAAGGAGGGGAAAAAAGACCCTATCCACCAAATATCAGAGATACGTGCGCTTCTGATGGCTGACACTGATTTTAGAAGTTTAGTAGAGAGGCAGACAACCACTGGTGTTGCTCCTCCTACAATTTTAACAGTCTGGTGGTTCCATTTGGCTCTCAACAGTGTCTCTGCCCTCCTACCCTATTTGATGTGAGAGTTTGTTCTACCAGTTTTGGGGGCATTTTTCTAGTTTATTTATACTCTTGTGTGTGTTATCTAGTTGTAAACCTGGGACAAGTTAAGCTTATTCCACCATCTTCTCCAGAATTCTAAACATTTCACTATTTTTAAAAATCAAGCAAACTAAAAAAGAAATTAATGTAGAAAATAAGGAACAAAAATCTATAGAGTACACAGTATATCATCTTCTCCACAAGTCCAACCTTTTCACTATTTTTAAAACTCAGGCAAACACAAAAGACGACACAGGATACAAGGAACAAATAAAGCTATAAAGCACATAGACAACAAATAGCACAATGACCAATAAGTTTCTCCTTATCAGTAATTATTTTAAACAATTACTGATTATTCTTCAAACACTGTGTTATCTCTGAGACCTAGATCCACAGACACAAATTGGTCAAAAGTTAAAGGATATTCCACACAAATAATAGCAAAGAGAGGAGAGGTGGGTATACTAATATCAGACAAAATAAATTTTATATCAATGTTTTTATAAGATGAGATTTTATAAATTTTAATACAGCAAGATGATATCAAAATTAGAAACATTTACACGTCTACTAACAAACCAATAGATTGGAAGAAGAAATAGACAGTAGTCGGGGGCTTTCATAATCCACTCTCAGTAATGGATAGAACAACCAAACAGAAGATACACTAAGAGAAGACTTGTACAACACAATAAGCCTACTTGATTCAACAGTAGATCTAGTACAGAACATGAATAGGTGTATGGATAAGCAAAATATGGTATATAAATACAATGACATATTATTTAACTTAGAAAAAGAAGAAAATTCTCGGTTTCCCGGGAAGATGGCAGAATCGGAAGATCGTAAGTTCACCTCATGAACTCATTGACAACTATATGCATTACAACTTTCCCTAAAAACAACTGGAGACTGGCGGAATAGATCTTCCACAACCAATCCTAGAGAGAAGACTACATCCAAAAGGGTAGGAAAGATAAAGAAGCAGCAGGAACCAAACTCCTGATGACACTCACTGCAGACGGAGGGACAACAGAAGCATGGAAAAACAAGGGGGTCAGACCCACACCGGGCACCCTTGCCTGTAAGATTCACTGACAAGGTGAATCTTCATAATGCTTGACATTGAAAATCAGTGGGGCTTAACTTTTGTAGAGCCCAAGGGCAATAGGAAACCGAGTTCCTACCCTTAAAGGGCCATTATTTGGTGTGCACCAAATAATTCATTCTGAGATGAGACATAAAAGAAACCATTTTAAAAGGGCCTGAAATAAATGTAAATAATATTTATTGACTATTTTTAGGATGTATGCAGAAGGGGCAAGGATTTACAAGAGTTTTCTCTGGAACCAGAGGAGCTGGTGAGCATCATTTTTCTGGCCCTTCCCCAGCCTAGATAGCTGGACATGGTGGGAGCCAGTGCTACCACTCTCCATCTACTCTGCTAGCACATGAGTCTCCAGACTTTCTTCACCCAATCCACACACCCTGACAGGTACCCCTCCAAAGCAACTGCTGCCCTGGGGAAGAGAAATCTAACCTTGCACATCACGCGCCAAGTAAGCCCTGCACAGCAGTGTACCCACAGCTGTCCCAGAAGCTAAGTGCAGTCAGGTAGGCTGAATCCTAGCACCACCCACCAGCAAGTCCAAAGAGGCTGCATCTGAGCCTCTCAGTTGTCCATACAGGAGAAAGACCTACACACCATTGTGCCCATAACAGATGAAGCAGGTCATTGCAGTCAGCAGCAGTAAGGTAAGGGCCAGTTATACCCACCAGTGTGCAAACAGCAATCTCTGCTCAGGCACAACAGAAGGGCATATGCAGCCTACACAGGGTCTGTTTCTGATGACTGGGGAGACAGGGAAAATGATGCTATAGGACACTACAGTACCTCTTTTTTTTTAAGTTTACTTATTTATTTTGAGAGATACAGAGACAGTGTGAGTAGGGAAGGGGATGAGACAGGGAAAGAAAATAACAAGCAGGTTCCACACTGTCAGCACAGAGCCTTATGCAGGTCTTGAACACATGAAACCACAATATCATGACCTGAGCTGAAACCAAGAATTGGCCACTTAACCAACAGAGCCACCCAGGCATCCCAGTACCATACTTTTTCTATGCAAGGTTATTTTTTCAAACTAGAAGACATAGCTGACTCATCTCTACCTTGAAACAGACGGAAATTTAGACAAATGAGACATAAGAATAAATCCTGTATTTAAGAATAAGATAAAACTACAGAAAAATAACTAAGTGAAACACAGATAAGCTATGTGTTAAATAAAGAGTTCAAGGTAATGGTCATAAAGCTACTTACTAAACTTGAGAAAAGAGTGGATATACCCAGTGAGAACTTCAACAAAGAGGTAGGGGGAAAAAACAAACAAATAAAAAATAACCCCAGAGCTTAAGAATACAATAACTGAATAAAAAAACCCAGAAGAAGTCAATAGATTAGAAGATGCAGAAGAATGAATAATCTCCAAGCCAGGGTAATGGATAGCAAAATAAATAATGAATCGTCCAGTTGTTGCAATGGTTAAATAAATGATAGGTTAAGAGACCTCTGTACCAACATTAAGACTAACATCATTCCCATTACAGGATTCCTAGAAGAAGGGGACAGAGACATGGGAGCATAAAACCTATTTTAAGAAATAATAGCTGAAAAGTTCCCTATGTGAGGGAACTAAACAGACATCTAGATCCACTAAGCACTGAGAGCCTCAAACAAGATGAACCTAAGGTGGTCTCCACAAAGACACATAATTAAAATGACAAAGATTAAGGATAAAGAGAGTATCTTGAAAGGAGAAAGAGAAAAGAAATAGTTACATATAAGGGAAATTGATTAAGATCAGAAACATTGCAGGCCAGAAGGGAATGGTGCGATCTACTTAAAAACCTGCAGCCAAGCCTATTCTACATGGCAAGGTTATCATTCACAACTGAATTAAACAAGCGGTAAAGGAATTTGTCACCACTGCAAATTTTATAAATGTTAAAGGGATTTCTGTAAGTGGGAAGAAAAAGCCATAACTGGAAGAAGTTAGTGAAAGGGAAAAAATTTTACTGGGAAATCAAATATACAGTAAAGACATTACATTAATCACTTATAAACCCTGTATGGATGTTAAAACACAAAAGTAGTAAAATCAATGATAAATAATTAGGGATATTCAAAATAAAAAGATATAACTATAACATCAGTAAACTTAGAGGACAAAGGGAACATTTAGAACTCTTTGAATGTGTTTGAACTTTAGTGAACATCAACTTAATATAGGCTGGAGAAACATTAAATATTATATATGAATTCCTTGCTAAGTACAAGCCAAATCCTTTAATACACCCACAAGAGAAGGAAATTATTAAACAATAAGGAAGAAAGGGGGGAAAAAACAAAAATATAAAACAATACAGAAACAAAAACAGAAATTTAAAAAACAGATATAAGCATTCCCTTGTTAATTTGTTTTTTTCTATCAATAATGATTTCATATGTAAATCGACTAAATGCACCAATGAGCAGCTATAGGGCGAATGAATAGTTTCAAAAACCAGACCCATCTATATGTTGCCTATAAAGACCTACTTCAGACCTACAGACAACATACAGACTGAAAGTGAAAGGATAGAAAAAATCATATTAGGTGCAAATGGAGGCAAAAATGAAACACCCACAAGTATAGCAATACTTGTATAGCAATACTTGTGTCAGACAAAACAGACTAAAACACTCTAATAAGAGACATACACATAATGATAAAAGGATCAATCCAATAAGAGGATATAATAATTTTAAATATCTATACATCCAGCATAGAAATACCTAAACATATAAAGCAAATGCCAATTAATATGAAGAGAGATATTGATATTAATATAGTAATATGTACTTTAATACCAACTTATATCAATGGTAAGATCTAGACAAAAGTTCAATAAGGAAACAGTAGCTTTGAATGACATATTAGACCAGGTGAACTTAATAGATATATACAGAATATTGCACTCAAACCCAGAATATGCATTCCTTTAAAGTGCTCATGAAACAATATACAGGAGGGTTTACATGTTAGGCTACAAAACAAATCCTAAAATTCAAAAAAACTAAAATAAATTACAGAACAATATAAAAATAAACTATGGAAGCAAAATAATATGATACTAAACAACCAATGAGTCAATGGAGAAATCAAAGAGGAAATCAATAACTACCTGGAGACAAACTAAAATCCAAACACAAGAGTCCAAAATCTTTGGGGAACACAGTGAAAACAATTATAAGAGGGCAATTTATAGCGCCATAGGCCTATCTGAGAGATAGAGAAATCTTAAATAAAATTCTGAAACAGAAAAGGACAAAGCCAAAGTTATTCCAAGAAAGAAAATAATGAAGGTCATATTAGAAATAAAGCTGGTGGTTTGAAATCAAACAACATTGATAAATCTTTAGCCATACTAATCAAGGGGAAAAGACTCAAAATTAGAAATGAAATGATACAACTGACATTAGAAATAAACATTATTTATTAGAAATAAAAAAGGATTATAAGAGAATACTTTAAGAAATTAAATGCCAAAAATTGGACGAGCTAGGAGAAAAGGATAAATCCCCACAAATCTGTTTTCTGAGATGGAATCTAGAAACAGATGTATGAACAGATGATTACAAGAAACAAAATTAGATCAGTAATCAAAAAATTTCCCAACAAAGAAAGGACCAGAGCCAGACTGCTTCACCTGTGAATTCTACAAAATATTTAAAGAAGATTTACTATTTATCTTTCTCAAATTATTCTAAAAAGCAGAGGAAGGAATACTTGAAATTCATTTTAAGAAGCCAGCATTACTCAGATACAAAAACCCAACAGACTCTACCAAAAAAGAAAGTTACAAACAAATGACTCTGATAAATATAGCTGCAAAATCCTCAACATAATATTAACAAATAAAATTCAAAACTATATTCAAAGGCTCACTCACCAGAATCAAGTGAAAACTATTCCACTGATGCAAGGATGGTTCAATAATCACAAACCGATGTGATATACCATATTAACCAAGTTAACATCTCAGTCAATGAAGAAAACTATTTGAAAAAAATATTATGTCTGTTTATAATAAAAACTCTCAACAGAGTAGTCTTAAAGGGAATATACTTCAACATAATAAAAAGCAAATATAGAAACTGAGAGCTTTATCTCCAAAATCAGAAAGAAGACAAGGATGTCCACTCTTCCCTCTTTTACTCAACATAGTCCTGCATATTCTAGTCACAGGAACGAGATAAGAAAAAGAAATAAAAATCAACTAAGTTACTAAAAAAGAAGTAAAACTGTCACCTTTTGCAGATGATATAATGCTATATATAAAAAGCCCTAGTTTCTCCACCAAAAAACTATTATAAATTATAAATGAATTCAGTAAAGTTTTAGGATATAAAATTCATATTAGTAAACTCCATTGTGTTTCTATAAACTAGTAATAAAATAGCACAAAGGGAAATAAAGCAATGCCATCAAAGAATTGAAAGACCTGTCCTCAGAAAATCATGACATTGATAAAAAAAAAAAAATTAAAGGTGACACAAGTAAATGAAAAAATACGTCATGTTCATGGACTGGAAGAATACTACCCAAAGAAATTTACCAAGTCAATCCAATCCCTATCAAAACATCCATAGTGTTTTTTTTTTCCTACAGTGCTAGTACAAAACAAAGCAATCCTGAGAATGAAGACCAAAGCTGGAAGTATCACAAATAGCTTTCAAGGTATATAACAAAACTTCATTTATCAAAATATTATGGTACTGTGCCAAAACAGTCAAATAGATCAATAGAACAGAATTGAGAACTCAGAAATAAACCCATGCACACATGGATAATTAACCTATGACAAAGGAGGCAAGTATATACAAAGGAAAAAAGATAGTCTTCAAGAAATGGTGCTGGGAAAGCTAGACAGCTATATAAAAAAAAAAAAAAAAAAAACCATTTTGTTAGCACCATACACAAAAGTAAACTCCAAGTGGCTTAAAGACCTGAATATAAGATCTGAAACTAAACTACCCCTAAAAGAAAACATAAGCAGTAATTTCTCGTACATCAACCTTAGCAATATTTCCAGCTCAGCGAGGGAAACAAAAGCAAAACAAAAATTTGGGACTACATCGAATTAAAAAGTTTTTTCCACAGTGAAGGAAACCAACAAAATGAGAAGACAACCTACTGAATGGGAGAAAACATTTGTAAATAATATATCAAGTAAGGGATTAATATCCAAAGTACATCAAAAACTCATATAATTTAGTACCAAAGAAACAATCTTATTTTTAAAAAATGGGCAGAGGACCTGAAGGGACATTTTTCCAAAGAAAACATGCACATAATCAAGAGACACATGACAAGATGAGCAACATCACTAATCATCAGGGAAATACAAATTAGAACCAGTGTGAGGTATTACCTCATAGCAGACAGATTGACTAATATCAAAAAGACACAAGTTTAGAATTGTTGAAGAGGATGTGAAGAAAAGGGAATCCTTAGCACCATATGAGAATGCAAATTGGTATAGCCAGTCTGGAAAACAGTATGGAGGTTCCTCAAAAAATTAAAAATAGGACTATATAATCCAGTATTTAGGCTGATAGGTATTTATTAGAAGAAAATGAAAACACTACATCAGAAAGATATATGTACCCTATGTTTACTACAGTATTGTTTACAATAGCCAAGATATGAAAACAATCTAAGTGTTCAGTGATGGATGGAGAAAGAAGTTGTGGTATATATACACGATGGAATATTATTCAGACATAAAATGAATGAAATCTTAACATTCACAACAACATGGATGGACCTAAATGATATTATGCTAAGTGAAATAAGTCAGACCATGAACAACAAATGCTATGTGATTTCACTTCATATGAAATGTAAAAAAGAAACAACTCCAGAAAAAACTGAATCATAAAAATCCTACTCGCTGTTGTCCAAGGAGAGGGTTGTGGGGGGATGGGTGAAGAAGATTAAGAGGTAAAAACTTCAAGTTAAAAAATAAGTTATGGGAGAAAGAGGAGGGGCCAACATGGCCGAGAAGTAGGGGGGTCCATATGTCCTGTATCTCTCAAACAAAAAAGGGCAGAAGACAAAGGACTCTGAACCCCAAGAGTCTGGGAGGAAAGGAGATGGAGTCTATGAGGAAGAAAACAAGAAAACCAGATGGCCCCATAGGTGTGTGATTACAAACTAGGTGAGATAATACGGGCCACAAGGGGAGGGATTCCCCTCTGCAGAAAGACAAAGGGAAGAGAAAGAGCAGCTGGGGAAGCAAATGTAGACTGAGATTTAGGACTACATCTCTTGTTCTCTGAACAAGAGAAAAACCTCAGACCTGGATGGAGAAGGATCCCATCATCCCATCTCTAACTGCAGGTCTTTCTTTGCATCAGGGCTGGCTGCTCTGTTCATGCACCTGGGAAAGAGGGGAGTCACCTCTAGTTTTGGTGGTATATCACGGGTGCAGTTAGCAGCAGGAGATTGTGGTCCCCTCCCCTGAAGTGCTGCAGCACAGCCTTAGGAGCACATATCGGATGGCAACATTATGGCTTACAGCGTGGGAGTTTAAACCCCAGCTAAACATGGGACATAGGAGACAATTGAGTAAGAAAGCCTGACTAGTCTGCACCCATGGCACAATGAGAATCAAAGGAGTGATTTGGGACCCCTGGTCCGTGAAGAAGGTACTGGGGGTTACCATTTTTCTCCCCACAACCACCAAGGTGGGGGCTCAGGAATCCATCTCGGGGCCTCCAGTGGAGGCAGGACCTGCCTACACCAAACCATGCCCCTTCATGCTAGATAGCCACTTATCTACTAGAGCTGGATAGACGCTGTAAACCAGACACCCTCGTCCTCCAGACCAGCATGTGTCTTTGCCTGGATTAACTCTAGGTCAATTCTTATTAGGTTAATTCTCCCTTTTCTTCTTCTTATCTTTTTCCTCCTCTAGGCTCATTACTCTGCTTATTGGCTTGCAATAAACAGACATATTTACATGTTCTACAGACATACATGTTCTACACCTCCTTCTTTATTTTTCTTTCTCTCTCTCTAGAATGATCAAGCCATTTAGACTCTCTGAGTAACTTTCTTCATTTCTTTTTCCTCACCTCCTTCATTATTCACCTTTCTCTCTCTCTCTAGATTAAGCATTTTAGTCTCTTTGCCTGGTCAATGTTCATCTTCTCTTTCTCCCTGCACCTGTTATTTCTCTCTTTGTATATGCTCTTCCATCAGCACTGATCCACCCTGTTCTTTACTTGTAGCTAGTTTTGCTGGTTTTATGCTTTTAGATTGTTTTTTTGTTTTTATTTTTTTGCTTGTCTTGTTTGTGCATTTAAGTGTTTTTCTTTCCTGTTTGTCTATTTTCCTTTCCAGGACTACTTCAAGGAACAAAACAAAGCACATCAGGTGGAGGATCCAAAACATCACTATGAGTAGCGAAATAAAATAACTAAAGTTACAACAGAGAGTTAGTAAAACTCTCCAAAAACACACTTCCTGAATGGCCAGGCCCTGGACAGTGTATGACTCCCCTTTAATATAGCAGTACTTGCTGATGCAGAACACATAACAAGCTTTTAAAACTTACAAAAGACAGAAAATAGCCAAAATGACAAAACGGAAGAATTCTCCTCAAATGAAATTCCAGGAAGAAGTGACAGCTAAAGAAGTGATCAAAACATATATAAGCAACATAACTGACCAAGAATTTAGTTTAGTCATCAAATTACTGGGATTGAAAAAAGCATAGAAGACAGCAGAGACTCCATAGCTGCAGAGATTAAGAATCTTAAAAATAGTCATGATGAATTTAAAACATGCTATAAATTAGGTGCAAAATAAAATGGATGCAGTCACAGTGCAGATTGAAGAGGCAGAGAGGAGAACAGTTGGATTAGAAGATAAAATTATGGAAAAAGAAGTAGCCGAGAAAAAGAGGAGCATGAAAGGCGAATTTGAGAACTGAGTGATGCCATCAAACAGAACAGTATCCGTATCATAGGAATTCCATAAGAAGGAGAGAGAGAGAAAGAGGAAGAAGGTTTACTTAACAAATCATAGCTGAGAACTTCCCCAACCTGGGGAAGGAAACAGACATTGAAATCCAAGAGGCACAGAGAACTCCCCCTAGATGTAACTTGAATCGATCTTCTGTAAGACATATCATAGTGAAACTGACAAAATACAAGGATAAAGAGAGAATTCTGAAAGCAGCTAGAGATAAACGGGTTTTAACATACAAACTTAGACAAATAAGGGTAATAGGAGTCCTATCTACTGAAACTTGGCAGGTCAGAAAGGAATGGCAAGAAATCTTCAATGTGATGAACAGGAAAAATATGCAGCCAAGAATCCTTTATCCAGCAAGCCTGCAATTCAGAATGAGAGAGATAAAGGTTTTCAAACAAACAAAAACTGGAGGAAATCATCACCATAAAACCAGTTCTATAAGAAATCCTATGGGAGACTCTATAAGGGAAATGTTGTAAGGAACACAAAGTACCAGAGACAACACTACAAGCATGAAACCTACAGATAATATAATGACTCTAAACCCATATTTTTCAATAATACTGAATGTAAATGGACTAAACGCTCCAATCAAAAGACATAGGGTATCTGAATGGATTAAAAAAAAATTCATCTATTTGCTGTCTACAAGAGACTCGTTTCAGACCTGAGAACACCTTCAGATTGAAAGTGAGGAGATGGGGAACTATCTACATGCTACTGGAAGTCAAAAGAAAGCTGGAATAGCCATACTTATATCAGACAAACTAGACTTTAAAGGTTGTAACAAGAGATGAAGAAGGGCATTATATAATACAGTGTCTATACATCAGGAAAACCTAAAAATTATAAATGTCTATACACTGAATTTGGTAGCACCCATATATATAAACAATCACAAATATAAGCAATCTTATTGATAAGACTGTGCTAATTGCAGGGGACATTAATACTCCACTTATAGCAATGGATAGATCAATTAACAGACAACCACTGAAGAAACAGTGGACCTGAAACACACATTGGACCAAATGGACTTGACAGATATATTTAGAACACTACATCCCAAAGCAATGGAATACCCTTTCTTCTCAAATGCACATGGTACAGTCTCCAAGATAGATTACATACTGAGTCATAAAGCAGCCCTCAATAAATATAAAAGAATTAAGATCATATCATGCACACTTTCAGATTACAATGCTATGAAACTGGAAGTCAACCACAGGAAAAAGTCTGGAAAACCTCCTAAAGCATAGAGGTTAAAGAACATCCTACTAAAGAAAAAATGAGTCAACCCAGCAATTAGAGAAGAAATTAAAAAATATTTGGAAACCAATGAAAATGAAAAATCAACTATCCAAACCCTTTGGGATTTTCCAAAGGCAGTCCTAAGAGGAAAATACATTGCAACCATACCTAGCTCAATAAACAAGAAAAATCACAAATACAAAATCTAACAGAACACCTAAAGGAACTAGAATCAGAATAGCAGAGACCCCAAACTCACTCAGCAGAAGAGGAGAAATAATAAAGATTAGAAATATAGAATCCAAAAAAAAAAAAAAACCCAAACAATATAACAGAACAAGGGAATCAAGAGTTGGTTTTTTTGAAAAAATGAACAAAATCGATAAACTTCTAGCCAGGCTTCTCAGAAAGAAAAGAGAGAGATGACCCCAACAGATAAAATCACAAATGAAAAAGAATTTATTATAACCAATCTCTCAGAAATACAAGCAATTATCAGGGAATACTGTGAAAAATTATATGCCAACAAACTGGACAACCTAGAAGGACAAATTCCTAAAAACCCAGACACTACCAAAACTCCAACGGGAAGAAATAGAAAATTTGAACAGACACTTAACCAGGAAAAAAATTGAATTGGTAATCAAAAATCTCCAAACAAATAAGAGTCATGGACCAGATGGCTTCTCTGGGGAATTCTACCAGACATTTAAAACAGACTTAATACCTATCCTTCTCAAGCTGTTCCAAAAAACAGAAATGGAAGGAAAACTTCCAGACTCATTCTGTTAAGCCAGCATCATTTTGATTCCCAATCCAGCCAGAGACCCAGAAATAAAGAGAGAACTACAGGTTAATATCTTGATGAAGATACTAGAAAATTGAATTCAACAGCATATAAAAAGAATTATTCACCATGATCAAGAGGGCTTTATTCCTGGGTTACAGGGCTGGTGCAACATTTGGACATCAATCAATGTGAAAATCACTAACAAAAGAAAAGCTAAGAACCATATTATCCTGTTAATCGATGCAGAAAAAGCATTTGACAAAATGCAGCATCCTTTCTTAAAAAAGTTGAGAAAGTTGAGATTGAAGGAACATAGTTAAACAACATAAAAGCCATTTATGAAAAGCCCACAGCTAATATCATCCTCAATGGGGGAAAACTGAGAGCTTTCCCCCTGAGATAAGGAACATGACAGGTATGTCCTCTCTCACGACTGTTATCTAACACAGTGCTGGAAGTCCTAGCATCAGCAATCAGGCAACAAAATAAAATAAAAGACATCACAATTGGCAAAGATCAAATCAAACTTTCACTTTTCACAGATGACACAATACTCTACATGGAAAACACAACAGACTCCACCAAAAGTCTGGTAGAACTGATACATGAATTCATCAGTTACAGTGTACAAAGTTAATGTACAGAAATCGGTTGCATTTTTATACACCAATAAAGAAGCAACAGAAAGAAATAATGTAAAATATCTGATGAAAACTATAGAAAACTTATGAAAGAAATTGAAGAAGACACAAAGAAATGGAAAAAGGTTCCATGCTCATGGGTCAGAAGAATATTGTGAAAATGTCATTATTACCCAAAGCAATCTACACATTCAATGAAATTCCAATCAAAATTGCACCAGTACTCTTCTCAAACCTAGAACATACAATCCTAAAATTTGGATGGAACCACAAAATACCCTGAATAGCCAAAATAAGAAGAAAACCCAAATGGGCGGCACCATAATCCCAGATTTTAGCCTCTAGTACAAAGCTGTGATCATCAAGACAGTATGTTTTGGCACAAAAGCAGACACATAGACCAATGTTAATAGAATAGAGAACTCAGAATTGGGCCCACAAATGTGTGGCCAATTAATTTTTGACAAAGCAGGAAAGAGTATCCAATGGGAAAAAGAAGCCTCTTTAACAGATGGTGCTGGGAGAAAAGGACAGCAGCATGCAAAAGAATAAAACTAGACCACTTTTTTACATCATACACAAAAACAAACTCAAATTGATGAAGGACCTGAATGTGAGACAGGAAACCATTAAAACCCTAGAGGAGAAAGCAGGAAACAACCTCCTCAACCTCAGCTGCAGCAATTTCTTACTCGACACATCTCCAAGGCAAGGGAATCAAGAGCAAAAATGAAGTATTGGGACCTCATCAAGATAAAAAGCTTCTGCCCTGCAAAGGAAACAATCAACAAAACTAATAGGCAACCAATCGACTGGAAAGGATTGTTGCAAATGTCATATGGGATAAAGGGCTAGTATCCAAAATCTGTAAGGAACACACCAATTTCCACACCTGGAAAACAAATAATCCAGTGAAGAAATGAGCAAAAGACATGAATAGACCTTTTTCCAAAGAAGACATCCAGATAGCCAACACACACTTGTAACATTGCTCAGCATCACTCATCATTAAGGAAATAAAAATCAAAACCACACTGAGATACCACCTCATGCCAGTCATAGTGGCAAAAATGGCCAAATCAGTAGACCATAGATGCTGGCCAGGATGTGAAGAAATGGGTGCCTTCTTACATTGTTGGTGGGAATGCAAACTTGTGCAGGCACTCTTGAGAACAGTGTGGAGATTCCTTAAAAATTAGCAATAGAACTTCCCTATGAACCAGCAATAGCACTGCTAGGAATTTACCCAAGGGATGCAGGAGTGCTGATGCATAGGGGCACATGTACCCTGATGTTTATAGCAGCAGTTTCAACAATATCTAAATGATGGAAAGAGCCTAAATGTCCATCAACTGATGAATGGATCAAGAAGATGTGGTTTATACAAACAATGAAATACTACATGGCAATGAGAAAGAATGAATTCTGGCCATTTGTAGCAACATGGATGAAACTAGGTATAATGCCACATGAAATAAGTCAGGCAGAGAAAGATACCGTATGTTTTCACTCATCTATGGATCAGGAGAAATTTAATAGAAGAACATGAGGTAGAGGAAGGGGAAAAATTACAGAGAGGGAAGGAGACAAACCACAAGAGACTCTTAAAGACTGAGAACAAACTGAGGGTTGATGGGGTTGGGTGAGAGGGGGAAGTAGGTGATGTGCATTAAGGAGGTCACTTGTTGGGATGAGTACTGGGTGTGCTTGGAAACCAATTTGACAATAAATTATACCAAAAGAAAAGAACACCTGAAACTAGTGTCACACTGTATGTTAATTATATCAGAATAAAAAGTTAAAAACACTAAAAAAAGGGAATGAAAAATACAGCATACAAAATAGAGTCAAGAATATTGTGGTGAGTGTTCTGTAATGTATATAACTTTTGAATCACTATGTTGTACTCCAGAAAGTAATCTAATGTTACATGTGCACTATACTCCAATTAAAAATTAGAAAAACTATGCTTAGTAAAATAATCTAGTCACACAAAAACATATACTGTATGATCATAGGAGATAGTTGAGATTTCTGGCTGAGGGGTAATGGACAATGAGCAGTTATTGTTTAATGGATATTGAATTTCAGTTTTCAGAGATGGTGGTGATGGAAACAATTTCATTTACAATGGAACATTATCCAAAAGAATTACATACCTAGGAATCAATATCACCAAGGAGATAAAATGTATGTTCACTAAAAAGTACAAAACATTAAAAAAGAAGACTCTAATGAAAAGATTCCCATTGTAACAGATTGGAAAACTTATTACTAACATTTTAATACTTCCCAATTACAAATTAAATGGAATCACTATTAAAAGTCCAGTGTTTTTTTTAAGCATTAGAAAGTTGAACCTCAAATTCATGAATTAATAGGAGTTCCAAGAAGTCAAAATAATATTGAAAAAGAACAAGTTGAAAGATTCACACCTTCTGATTTAAAAAACTCAATATAAATCTGTATTAATCCAAACAATGTGGTACTAGCATTCAGAGATAGACAAATAAATAACACAAAATTAAGAATACAGAAATAATGCCAAATGCTTATGGCCAATTGATTTTTACAATTGTCCAATAACATTTAATGGGGGAAAGAATGTTATATTCTATAAATAGTAAAAGGAGGCAGATTAGATTGACAAAAGGTTAAGTGGCATACACGTAGAGTCAGTCCATAGCAAAGTCGCATTGGAGTTGCACTTAGGACCAGAATGAAAAACCAGGTGCAGGCAGACTGTGTAGTATCAAGAGATTGGAGTGACCTTGGTGCCTTCAGACAATGTGATGATGTGTTTGGATAATGTCATGGGCTGGCAGGGAACGGAAACCCACTGCTTAAGGATAAATAGGAGCTGCATGTGGTCTGTTTGATAAGGAGGGTTGTTTGGATAGGCAAACTTACCAGAGTGAAGAGTAGATCTTGCAATTAGGCCACTTGAAGCCTTGTCTATCAGATATCAAATCAGCATATAATATTATACCATAATATTGGGTCTTTTGTCACACATATGCAAAAAATGATGCCCGATCTCTAATTCACTACATACAAATATTAAGTCAAAATGGAACAATGCTCTAAATATAGGAGCTAATATTCTAAAAGAAGAAAGCATGAATAAATCTTCATGACATCAGATTTGGCAATAGATTCTTAGGAAGTATCTGCCTTCACACAGTCACTGCAGCATTATTCAACAATAGCCAAGATAGGAAAGTGGCCTAAATTTCCATTAATAAATGACTAAATAGAATATCTTATATGCATACAAAACAATGTTAGCCTTAAAAAAAAAAAAAAAAAAAGGAGATTCTACCATACATACCAACATAGATGAACTGGGGATGGGGTGCTACAAAAGGGAGCCAGTTACACAAGGACAAATACTGCATGATCCACCTGTATGAAATATATAGACTAGTCAAACTGAGGGAAGCACAGTGCTGGGAGGTAGTTTGGAAGCTAGAGGAGAAGGTGGGAATGGGAAGGATTGTTGTCGTTTTGTTTTAAACTTTTTAATGTTTCTTCAGTTCTGAGGGAGAGACAGAGTGCGAGTCGGCAAGGGGCAGAGAGAGAGGGACACACAGCCTCGCAAACAGGCTCTAGGCTCTGAGCTGTTAGCACAGAGCCCAGCATGGGGCTGGAACTCTTGAACCCTGAAATCATGACCTGAGCTGAAGTCAGCAGCTTAACCAACTGAGCCACCCAGACGCCCAAATGGGGAGTTGTTTTTAAACAGGTATAATAGTTTAATTATTCAAGAGGAATAGTTTCTAGAGATCTGCTGTAAAATGTAATCCCCATATTTAAGAATACTGCATTGTATTTGAAGGGATTGGTCTTAAGTATTCTTACTATAATACTAATTTTTTAAAAAGATAAATTAGATTTATTAGATTTCTTAAAAACTAAATATATTTTGTGCATCGAACATTATGTAACAAGTAAAAGACAACTTATGGAATGCAAAAATGTTTGTGAATCATATCCAATGAGGGTTAATGTTTACAGTGTATGAACTCTTACAACTCCACATCGAAATGACAATATGATTAAAAAAATAAATACGCACAAAGGATGTGAACAGACATTTCTCTCAGGATGATTTACAAATGATTTTGAAAAGATGTTTAACATCGGGGTGCCTAGGTGACTCAGTCAGTTAAGCTTCTGACTCTTGATTTCAACTCAGGTCATGATCTCATGGTTCTAAGTTTGAGCCCTTCCATGGGCCTCTGCACTGATAGTGCATGGCCTATTTGGGATTCTCTTTCTCACTCTTTCTCTGCCCCTCCCCCTCCCTCCCTCCCTCTCTCTCTCTCTCTCTCTCTCTCTCTCTCTCTCTCTCTTTCTCTCTCTCTCTCTCTCTCTCTCTCTCCCTCCCTCCCTCTCAAAATAAACCTTTTTAAAGAGATGTTCAACATCATTAATCATTAAGGAAATACATTTCAAATCCCATTGAGATACCAGTAGAAAGATTATACTAAAAAGGATAGAAAATAACAAGTGTGGTATGGAAGTGGGGAACAAGAACTCTTATACATTGCTAGTGTGAAAATAAAATGACATAATCACTGCAGAGAACAGTTCAAAAATTCTTTCAGGTGTTAGAAACAGAATTATAATCTGGAAATTCTGGTCCTTGGTATGTATACAAGAGAAATGAAAAGGGATATGCACATAGGAACTTGTACATGAATGTTTACAGCAGCTTCAGAATAGCCAAATGGTTGAAAAAAAAACCAAATGTCCACCAGTAAATGTAAAAATGTAGAAGGAAATTTTAGTACATACATACATACAATGAAATACTAATCATTATATAGAATTATAAACTAAAAATATTACCATTTGGATGGACCTTGAAAACATCATACTAAGTGAAATAAGCTGGACACAATGTTATATGTTGTTTGATTCCTTTTAAACAAAATATCCATAATAGGCAAATCCATAGGGTCAGAAAGCAGATTAGTGGTTGTCAGGGCATGAGGGCAAGGCGCTACAGGGAAAAGTGTTGAAACCAGAGATGGTGGTTGGATAACATTGTAAATGCACTAATGGCACTGAATTATACACTTTAAAATGGTTACTTGTGTGTTATGTGAATTTCACCTCCATTAAACATACACATGCATTCACTAACACACGCACGAAATATGAATTAGACTCAATTCTTTGGTCTTAAGTTTTATACATTTTTAACCTCTGGACAATAGTATTGTTGAAAAATATACTTGCTTCTCTAAAATTATGAATTAGAAACATAAGTTTCATCCAGTTCTTATCTGGAGATTTATAAAAAGTGAAATATACTAACTTAATAGCAATGTGCCTATATTATGTCTATATGTCCTGAAATTAATTTTGCTGATAGAAATTGAAAAATATGTGTAATGAGAAATAGCTTCATTTTAAATTCCGAAGGTTGGTTAGTTATATATTTTCTACTTTTCCCAGTCAACTTCTGAAACCATGCATACCTTCCTTGGGTACAGAGAGCCACACAATTTACTTGCATATTCTAATTTTTCTATTGTCAATCATTTAACACAGCCTTAAACTCAACTTGTTTTGTTCTCTAACTTACACTTATTTAAGGGTTAATGTAAGAGATCAATTTAATGTTATTTCCTGAAATACTATCTTTGTTTGCATTCTGAGGCTTTTTCTTAGGAATGTATGACACTTCAGGGATTTACTTGATCTATGCAAAACGAGCATGAAGCGATTGCCCTGTCTTGTTAGCCTATAGGGAGCTAAAGTATGAAAACCAGGTGCATCCTCTGGTTTTTGAGTATTACATCCCTTTATTTGGAACAATATGACAAACTTGAAATGTATGAAACATTTTATGACAGATACTGACAGAAATCAGGATGTTTTTTGAAGAGAAGGAAAGTAGTGTGAAGAGAGAATTTACAAAAATAGCCAAAAGGCATCAGGGGAGAGAATGCTTACCATTATCTTAATTCTTTTTCCCCACACTAAATACCTTTCCTTCCAGTTCTTGTTCTTTTTCTTTCTTTTTTTTTTTTTTTTTTTAGGAGAGTCTAGTTTTTGTGACACTACACATGTCAGGGCAAGGCCACATATAATGGGATGCTTGAAGAAGTACCAATGGACTGGGGAATATAGATTTTAATATCAACAGGTTCAAGTTGCTGACAGATTGGACATACTTACTAAGACATCTGATCCCACAGGAAAAGTGCACTTCAGAAACTGATAGCTGATCTGACTGTTACAGTGCACTGGGAAAAAGAAAGGAAAAGAATGTGTTAAGGCTGAATGAACTTCTATTTTTCTGATTAAATTTTGTGATTCAGCTCAATTTTAATTATTAAGAATGCACAATAAACTTAGATAAAAACTAAAGCAAAATTTTTTCATGGAAATGGGATATTTTATTGTGAAGCTACTGACAGAAATAAGAATATATGAGTTTATTAGTTGAGATTTTGTTCTATGATAAAAATTCAATGTAGATTCTTCAGAATATATATGTTACAGATAAATTATAGTTTTCCATCATTATGTTGAATACACTCAGTGTCATCATTACAAGGAAAAGATAGTGACAATTATCTTTGTCACATTAAATACATTAGTAATTGTTCTCTTTGGTATAGTGAAACTTAAAACAGACATCATGTATCTTAATAGTTCTTTCCAGTAAATTCCTGAGGATGTTTCTATTAGACTCCCTCAAAGATGAAGAAAGAAAAGATGAGAGTGGTCACTGAGAATTAGTGCTAAATTGAGGTTTCTAGTGAGGGAATTAATTTACAGGAGGAAGGAAGTTACTTCTGGAACATGTGACAGGATATTTAGAAATTTTCTTTGAGTCTTTATGTTCAAGAGTAAATGTTTTTCTTCTTTCTTCAGAACTTGCAAAAAAGCCAAAAATAAAAGCACATAATAACAACACGATAGATTTTTATAAATTCAATTGACAAGGTATTAAACATCTATATTCAAATGTTATTCAGTTGACTCTATCCCTTTTATAACTAGATATATATGTGTGTGTGCTTATATACATAGGTATTTGCACACATATATAAAAGTTTTACTATGTAGTAAATTTTATTTAGAATAAAAAGTCCTATTAAGGTAAAATATAAAAACTAATTGTATCAAGATTTTTTTATCGAAATATTTTGTTAAGATACTATTTAAAATTTAATATATTTTTTCAGTGGCTATAAGTTAAAAAGATAACCTTGAACACTGTTAGTATGTGGTAGAGCACACAGAAAACTATGTTCATTAATTGATGATTTTTAATGACTCTTTTTACAGCAAAAGAGCTATAATTTTAGACAAAGTTTAGACAATTTGTGCTACTGATTATATCCCCCTCAAGATTACTTCCATTCCTTATCATTTGCCTCCTTAAAGAATGCATCCTTCAATAATAACTGATCATCTGATTTTCCAGATATTTTCATTCATCTAGTGATCGTACCATTAGTTCATTAAGAATGTAGAAAACATCTTCTTAGTCATATGTATATACATGATATATAAATCATAATGTATATGTGTGTGTATATATACATATATATATATATATACACTTAAAAATTTTTAATGTTTATTTATTTTAAGAGAGAGTATGCAAGTAGCGAAGGGGCAGAGAGAGAAGGAGACACAGAATGCAAGCAGGCTCCAGGCTCTAAGCTGTCAGCACAGAGTCTGAGCAGGGCTCGAACTCAGGAACCCTGAGGTCATGACCTGAGCTGAAGTCGGAAGCTTAACTGACTGAGCCAGCCAGGTGTCCCCTATGTTTTTTTATGTTGGTGATTCCTAAAAGGTATACATTAATCTTTTTTTATATAGATTACAAATTTTTAAAAATAACGTTTTAAAATGTTTTAAAAAATTCATATGGGGCACCTGGAAGTCGGTTAAGCCTCCGACTCCGGCTCAGGTCAGAGCTCACATTCGCGGGTTCGAGCCCCACATCAGGCTCTGTGCTGACAGCTCAGAGCCTGGAGCCTGCTTCCGGTTCTGTGTCTCCTTCTCTCTCTGCCCCTCTCCCTCTCATGCTCTGTCTCTCCCTGTATCAAAAATAATTTTAAAAAAATTAAAAAATTTAAAAATCATATAATAAAAATAAGCAAAATAAAACTGGTATCATGTTTAAAATATCTAATAATTTAAAAGAACATCTTGTTATCTGAAATTGCTCATAGATAACTCCTGAGATGTTGGCTCCAGCATTTTATAATGAAGGCCCTGTTTTATTTAGATATTAGACAAATATTTTACACAAACAGCAATCAATAGATACTGACAGTGTCTGCAACAGACATATTCACGTACTATTAGCCTAATTTCTTAATGGTAGATTCTTTTCTAAAGACTAATGAGACTTAAGAACTATAGGAATATACAATGCTCAAAAGAATGCCACAAATGTTATGTGGAGTTGATATATTTGCTTTTATTTTGGGTAACAAATTATTTATTAAAACACTAACATGTTGTGAGAAAAAGAATCCAAGGAAAATGAAATTATTTGACCTGGGAAACTCATTGAGGATTGCTCGATGGTTGATGTGTTTCCTTGGCAACCTCAGACAGAAGCCTTAAAGTTTACTTATTTGGAAAAAGCATTAATAGCATTGCAGTTTTATTCTGTAATTTAATGAGCGAAAGCATTAATCAAGATAGATATTTCAAAAAAAGTTTTGAGTTAATTAAAACAAAAATGAAAAACATGTAGCCTTATATTTCATACCAACAAAACATGATATGAAAATTGAAAAATGTGTTTTGGTTTAGACACTTACTGCATGGTGCACTGAACCTAACTTTTGTTCTATCGCAAAGGCTCATTGAACATTTTCCTAAAATAAAGACTAATATTAAAATATTTTTATTTATGTATCTCTTGGCTATAGATACAAATTATATCTATAGGAAAAATTTCACTCATTTTTAATAAAATTATATCTATTAAATCTTCTGATCGTATATTTTCAAAATAATGGTCAAAGAAGCATATATATGACATTTTTTAATATACCAATGCAGTCTAAATATCAAGATCAATGGATGTATAAGACATATAAAGAAAAATGAACCATAAAATTCTGTGGAGCTGGTTGAGGATACGTTTTCTACATATGCTACTTAGCGCTTACCAGCTTCCCGAGGCTAATGCGAACTCTGGGAAGCAATTCACATTGAGGTAGTTGAGAATAAAACACGAAGGCAATGAATCCTGCCTAGAAAAAACACCCCACTTTTAAAAATGCTTAGCAGGATACACAGTTTAAAGCTGGAGCAATTTCAAAATAAACCATTGGTCCCATAAACGAAGGTTTCCAGGTACTTATAAAAAGCTTCAAAGGTGTTTTTTTTTTTTTAATTACACATGGATCTGGTCATTCTTTACAAAATGATAATAAGGATATAACTTTCCATCCATTTATGACATAATAGTGTTACTTTAATCTGAAGATGTTATGTTTCAAAATGTAATAATGACTAAAATGTGAGCTCAAATTACATTTCAGTGGTAGTACTGTGCTTCATTTAAAATAGTAATTCAGGAATATTTCATAAAACTTAATTAACGTTTTGTGTAATATTACCTGTTATGGAAACAAACATAATAATAAAAATGACAATATTAAGCCTCACATTTTCTCTAAGAGAGAAAAATTATCACATAATGTGAAAGGAACTTATGGATTCTCCAACTCAGTGTAAAAATGCCCAAATCCAATAACTGAGGCAGTATATTCTAAAATGCATGGACTGAACTTCCTAGAGTGAATAAAACATCAATATGGCTCAGTTATTATGAGTAAATATTAGCAATAAAACAATTATTTTTAATAATTTCACCCCCAAAATAGTAATACTTCCCTTTTCACCCATAAATTATCTGAACAGTTCAATGTTTTTAATAATGTCTGTGAAAATAGAGCCAAGCAATGTATCTGCAATCTAAAAGATATCTCACTGGATTAAGGAAGTATTTTTAAGCTACATGCTACATAGCAAAAGGCATATTCTATTAGTAAAGGTGAGGAAAAATGCAAAGGCCAAAAAATAAAAAATAAAAACAACCCACTTCCTGAATCATTACTGGGGAGATGGGGAAAAGAAGGGTAAGCAGAATGGACTAGACATAGTCCATCTCCAGTGTAATTTGTTTTATATATTGGAACAGTTGAGGGAAAATTTGATGGCTGAAAAAGCAAATACTCCATTAAAAGATATCAAATGTTCCATATAAATCACAAAGGAAGGGGATAGATCATCAGTTACTAACATCATTTGGCAAGAAACTCAGTTTTTGGAATATGCCATGATTTTGGACTATTCTGAAATATAAGTCAGGCAGTTATAACAAAGATACTTAGAAACTTAGTTAACATTTTTAAAAAACCTAGCAAATACATAGGTAGGTGAATTCACACGGAAATGAAAATTCCATATCTTCCTATAATGATTTTTTGCATGCCTACCCTATCCAGGTGGCCAACAGAACGAAATTGAAATCTCAGTTGCATATTTGAATGCAATCATTTTACACAAGAAAGAAAATGTTGACATTGGTTGTTTCTTTTTTTCTAAACAAGGATGCCATTTTCTGCCTGTCATCATCTTCTTTGCATTTATTGCTATCTGAAATATTTTTTCTTTAGTTATTCATTTTTGGTCTCTATCCCCTTAAACTAAAAATATAGATTTTTTTGTTGTTTATTTCTGTATCATCACCTAGAAGAGAGTCTAGCATATAGATAAGGAATTAGTACATTTTGTTGAATGAGTGAATCATTATTATGACCCATTTGATTTGTAACTTAAAATCTATACACTTTAGGTTTATAATCTGCAAAAGTGAGAATGGTGAAGAAGAAAATTGTATTAAGTGTTCAGATTTCACAATTTACCAAATTATAAATAAATCAGCAGTGTTTAATACACAAATATTTGGAGAAAATGAGAAAAACTAAGTGAGAGAAATGAAATTTAAATACCAAGTGCATAATATTTCAATATGTAAGAAGATTGGAGATAAATGTATTTATTATTCTTAATAAGAAATGTTATTTTCATGATAATAATCTGCCTATGAATGTTATATTTGGTTATGGACAAATTACAAGCAGGCTGAGGTGGTTCTCAATAGTCAACAGCTACATCCTTTTTACTATCTGTAAACATGATAACACTAATATAAATTAATTAAAAAACCAAATGAGATTTTAATCAAGATCTTAATCCCACTGGTGCTCAGATTTAAGAAATTTTATCAAAAACATTTCAAGCTAATATGTTAGCCCTGCTAAATGTTTTTAAGTTTTTGCCAGACAAAATTACAAGTTAGGATAAAAGAAAACCATTTTTTATTGCTGGAACACAGGTCATTTTGGATTTAGGATTTTCAGCACAATCACTATTGGAAGTACTTTTTGTAAATAACTATATTGTACTGTTTGTTGATGTTTGACTAGAATGAGATCATTTAATTCTTTTCTCATGAAATAGGAATTTATTTCATGTGGTTCTACCCAATATCATATTTTCTTTAAGCAAAAAGAGCCTTACTTTTGGACATTAAATAAAATGCATTAAAATACGTTCAATCTTCAACAAAATATTAGCACTGAATTCAAGAGTATGTTAAAAAGATCATCTAGCATTTTGTATTATAGCCATACATCTGTAAATCAACAAATATGATACACTACATTAACAGAATGAAGGATAAGAATCACATCATCATCTCAATCGATGCAAAAGAGGCATTTGACAAAATTCAAACCTTTGACGATAAAAAAAATCTCAAAAAACTGGAGAGGAAAATGTAACTTGACAAAATAAAGGCCATATATGAGAAGTTCACGGCTAGCATCATACTCAAAGGTGAAAAGTTGAAAGAATTTTCTCCAAAGTCAGGAATAAAGCAAGGATGTCGACTCTCTTATTTTTAGTCAACATAGTACTAAAAGTTCTAGCTAAAGCATTTAAATAGTCAGGATAAAGGAATAAAAGATGTCCAAATCAGAAATGAAAAAATAAAACTATATCTATTTGCAGATCACATAATCTGATATGTGAAAAATCCTGAACTCTCCTTAAAAAAAACTGTTAGAACTAATAAATGAATTTAATAAAGTTGCAAAATACAAAAAAATGATTATATTTCATACACTAACAATGAAAATAAATTAAGAAAGCAATTCTGTTTACAATAGCATCTAAAAGAATAAAATATTTCGGAATAATTTAACCAAGGAAGTAAAAGATCTGTACACTGAAAACTATAACATTGGTCGAGGAAACTAAAGAAGATACAAATGAAAAAATAAAATCCCATCTTATTGGAGTGGAGTAATTAACATCTACACAATGTCCTTTCTATCCAAAGTAATCTCCAGATTCATTCCAATCCCTATCAAAATTTCAATGGCATTTTTCACAGATATAGAAAAATCTTTGTAAGATTCCACAAAAGACACAAAACACCTCCTCAACAGCAATCATGAGAAATGAGAACAAAGCTAGAGGTATCACATGTCCTGGTTGCAACCTATATCACAAAGCTATGGTGAATTTCTAGAAATATAACTAAAAGAGGCAAGATCAGTCTGCCAAAAAGCTATCTGTACTGTTACATTTATTGCAGCATTATGTACAGTAGCTATGACATGAAAGCAACCCAAGCATTCATGAACAGATGAATGAATATAGACAATGTTGTTTTATATGCACACATATACAATGGATTATTAATCAGCCATAAGAAAGAGAGAAATGTTGCCATTTGTAACAACATGGCTGAAATTGGGAAACATTATACTAAATGGAATGAAACAGAGAAAGGTAGTATATGGTATTACTTTTATGTAAAATCTGGAGGAAAAAAAGCCTATTTCATAGAAATAGAGAATAGGATAATGGTGCCAAGGCTGCTGCTCTTACTTCTTTGTCAATGAGAAGCAAATGTGATCAATTTATATGATAGTCCTATAAAAAGAAAAGGATATTTCCCAAATCCCACTGGGGTTATTGTGCACTGTAGACCTTATAGATATGACTTTGGTCATCCATTTTGGCCAGTCATCAATTCTAAGGTCTTGGATAGCTTACTAATTTATCTGCACATCAATTCTAAAATTATAAGAATAGTAAATAATCCTGGATATAATTAAGAAATATAAAATAGGTAAAGTAATATGATATTATAAAATACCTATAATGTTTAGTATATGTGCAACAAAATAGAGGGGGGTGCTGACTTTATATTAACTGTTTTATTTCAGGGACTCTAAAATGACACTGATTATAAATGTATGATTTTTTTACCTGCTAAGAGAAAAGCTGTAAACTAAACCATAAAAAAGGGTTCTTACAATAGAAATGTGTTTTATTCTATACAGATTTAAAGACCTCTTTTGCACATAATGAAACCTATATACCAATTCATATGCCAATTTCAAGAATAGAATCAAAGGGAAATTTAGTGAAATTAACCTGTTAAAGATACTCTTAGAGTCCTGTTTGTGTTTTCTAGTCAACAAGAGTGGTAGGAAGACTGTATGTTTCTAAGGAATATTCCTCTCTTTTCTCCCACCCCCTGACAGATTTGTGTGTGTGGTGTTTTTTTGTTTGTTTGTTTTTTTGTTTTTTTGTTTTTTGTAATTTGATTATATGTTTAAAACGGATTTCTAGAAAATGGCCAAGAAGAATATCTCTTCCTTAAAATTGCCTTAAGTTGTGAATATTTTGGAACCATCCAGTTGTTGCAATGGTTTGGTTATGGCATTGGCCATTTCAATCACATTTATGCATGTCCAAATGATGAAATCTATGTCATGCCTAACCTTGGCTGATAACACTTTAAAAATAACGTTGGCTTTAGGTACAACTGTAGTGCAAAGATGTTAGAATGTTGGAAGGAGAAAGTATGTCCAGAAGCCATGAAATTCCATATCTGTAACCAGACTTCTGGATGTTGCAAACTATACTATTTAATCTAAAATTTAAAATTTAATCTAAAATTTAAAAAAAATTTACAGATTAAAACAGAGAGAGGAGAGAGGACAAAGAGAGAGAGAGATTGAATGGGAAGCCAAGGTTATTTGTATAACTCTTACAGTTAATCAGGAAGTGAATCAGAATTTAATCTGAGATGTTTTGGTTTCCAAATCTGCTACTAATTGGATTATATTAGATAACTTAGAAAAGCGTAATTGAGGCCTTCTTAATACTGAAGATACAAAATTGTATTTATCTCTGATATAATGATAGCATTGAAAGAAAATAAACATTTTTTATTAAATGTTTGCAATATGTAAGACATTATTGGTGAAGAAAATAAGATGAATAAGACCTAATCTTGGAGTTGGCAGAATATGGACAGTGGAGAAAAGAGAGGCTAATAAGCAATTATAGATATGTAGAGTTTAAAATAGGAGGCATCAATCATTATACTTTGGGGTTTCTTAGATAGTAATATACCTAACCCCAGTGTGAAATGTTTAGAATGGGAGCAAAATGTGTTATCAGGAGGTTAAGATTGACAAGGATTAATTTTAGTCTGTTTTAAATGAACGCAAGAAAGTTATATAAATTCCTTAACCTCAATATTTTGACCTGTAATATTATCTATTCAGCATACTCTAGGCTTTTTTCCATAAGCTTGTAAATTGCATGCTCAGTATTGGATTAACATAAGATACAGTTAATAATCCCTAAAAGAAGATTGCCTAGGTTTACATGAAGTCCTCGACCTGAATTCAGTAAAGACGCTGACAAATAAAGGAGTAAAGAAGAGAATGTTTACCATTAAATGAAGAAGATATCCAATAAATAAATATGTAAATTATAAATTTAAAAATAAAAACGTAGAATAAAGACATTTTTAAAGGCAAACTTTTGTTTTTCTAAATATCTTTTTTTTTTGATCGCTAAGAAGATTTAAAAGTACAGACAACCCCATTAGTAAGGAGTAGCCTTAGTGCCCAACTGTGGTCTCTAAATATCATTTCCCGCTCAAATGAACAAGGTAACGGCTAGTTCCAGATCTGGGAGAATAAATATGAAAGATAAAGCAGGGAAGTATCAAAAACTTCCAGTATCATGCAAAAGGATATAGGAGACAATTTAAAGGTGTTTTCATTGTATTAAGATGTAAAAAACATACATTAAGAATAGTTACTGCCGTAGATCTAAATATCTTAAATACATCAAAAAATCCATGAATTTATTAAAACCTCTCTGGTTACCTTTGGATTTCTAAAGCACTAATTGATTATTCTGGAAATTAAAACCTAAAGGAAAAAAATTAGAATGGATTCTGCCTTTTCTTGATGAATTATATTTTAGAGAATTCAAATAAGGAAAAAATCAGAGCTAATGCATGTAAGGAATTATTGAATTAGATCATCACTTTTTCAAACCTCTCATGAAATAATGGATCTTAGGCAATGATCATCAATGGAAGCCAAAAATATTTACTAAATTCTGCCAGAGAACTTTATGAATCATGTGGATGCCACTGGAATCCCCTGATCAATGTTGACAAAAGGTGAAGCAATCTGACAATACGCTAACTAATATGATGAAGCAAGTAACATGCAGCACCATTTGTGATGTAATCATGGCTAAAAGAAAAGCATTCGAATAAAATACCAATCATTAAATGTCATTTTAAGGATATTGGGAGACTAGAGGAGCATGTTAAATGAGTTGAGGAATCAGTCAAACCGGCAAAGTGATTAAAAAACAACGACTGTAGGACAAATGAATATCTGCTTTGGATTTCCCAGAAGCAAGTCCTTGGACAAAGATTATAGTGCAGACACCAGGAATGGGGAGTGGCAAAGGGGAGGCAGGGAAGGAAAGACAACTATAAAGCCTGGGTTATGAATTAGTTAGCACTAAGAACATCATAGCCTAATCCGGCTACACTGGAAATGGCTAAGAAAAGGTGTACATAGTACCCTTCAGAGGCATTTCATCCAAAGGCCTATGGAGCTGAAGTGTTTCTACACCAACAGCCATTATTTCTTGATTTTATTTTGATCTCAGGGCATTAATTCTAGTTTTCCATCCAGGATTAGAATGAGTTTCTGAAATTTTAAAGGAAGTCTCAAAGTAAAGAAGTTAGATACTGGCTACCTTAAAAGGTGAAGCTCAGAGATGAGAGAACTAGTTTCCAAAGGGTCTGTGGGAGGTGATGCAGTGTATTCAAAAAGCACATGGAGTGGAGCTAGGAGAAGAGAGATTAAAAGTTTAGCGATTAAAAGAAACTTTATAGGTTAATGAAAACTATATACACTTTTAATCTATACATAGTCATATCATTATGTAGTGATGGTTTGATGGGTTTGTGTGTGTATACAATTTTATGAGACTGTGTATATATGTGTGTGTATATATATATGACAATATGAGTGTATATATATATATAAACACACACATATATGAAGTTTAAATATGTGAAGCTTATTCTATGTTAGTTATATCTAAATAAAGTGATTTTAAACAGCAACAAGAAAAACCTTAATATCACTTCACTAGGTTAAAAAATCTTGACTAAAACAAAGCAACATTAAAAAAAACACATTTGGGGGTACCTGGGTGGCTCAGTCATTTATGTGTGACTAATTGGCTCAGGTCTCATAGCTTCTGAGCTCCAGCTCTGCATCAGGCTCTGTGCTGATAGTGGAGCAACCTGTTTGGGATTTTTCTCTCCCTCCCTCTCTGTCCTTACCTGACTGGTTCATGCTCGCTCGCTCTCTCTCTCGCTCTCTCTCTCGCACTCGCAGTCGCTCTCGCGCGCGCGCTCTCTCTCTCTCTCTCTCTCTCTCTCTCTCTCTCTCTCTCTCTCTCAAAATAGAGAACAAAGGGAACACATTTGTATAATAACTTTTAAATGTGCAGACTATAGATGTGTGTTAGATGATAGTAAGGAGTTATATTTTGCTGAGTAAGACAATCATTATGTAGTTTTATTAAAGTAATATCTGTTATACATTGTATCTGGAAATTGTTTTAAAATACATTTGTGAAGAGAAAATTTTCCATAGGCATCAGAGAAAACAAGATGAGGCCATCATGATTTACTTTGCTATTCTCTCTACTTTAGCTATTATATTCCATAATAAATGTCTTAGAATAGTGTCTTATAACCAAAGGAAAGAAAAAAAACAGGACTCTTTGAAAATGATGCAAGTAGGTGACGAAAGTATGTATTTAATTATTATTACTTCCAACATAGCAACATCATTTGTTTTGATTTATATAGATGTCTACATGCACTGATATACACCATTATATCTCTATTGATAAATATATTGCAAAATTATTAAAGCTATTAGAGAAACAACTCTATATACCAAATATATTTAAATTTCTCAAATGGTATCTATAGTTAATACATTTCAACCAACTAAATATGTTTTTTGGGAAGATGGGGTAAATCTAATGAGGCATTCTAAATTACTTTTAGTAGAGCTACGGCACACCATACTCTTCTGCCCCATGAGTATATAATAATCATTAATTATTTTGGATACATTTGGTTTGCTCTTTTGTCTTTCTCTTCACTACACTTTCTTCACTGAGTAGCTAAGTGTAGAATCAGCCTTAATTCATTCTTCACAACACATTTCTCCAATATGTGTTTCATTCTAAAGGAAGATTTGATTGTTTTAAAAATGCATTTATATTTTGCTATACAAAATGAGTTTTTCAGCAGTTTATATAAATGTAAAATATGATGGTCTCTTACCACTACTTTTCTTCTGCATAGAATTTGTTTTAGTATGTACTTTCATTTTTAAACATCTTGCAGATTTATTCACATACTAATAAAAATAATTCTTGAATTATAGTAATTTGAAGGTCATATTCACTAAGGTCCAGTTTATGGTCTAATAGAACTTACAAGAAGGTGGAACTTCAATGGAGTGCCTGGATGGCTCAGTCAGTTGAGCATCTGACTCTTGGTTTGAGCTCAGGTCATGATCTCATGGTACTTGAGATTGAGCCCTGCATGGACTCTCTGTTGATCACATGAGACCTGCTTGGGATTTCTCTCACCCTCACTCTCTCTGCTTCTCTCTCAAGAGTAAATAAATCAACATTAAACATATATGTTTTTAAGACTGGAACTTCAAAAAGGCAAATAAAATGGCACATTAGTATTTTCTGAAATCAAAGAGAAAAAAATGGGATGAAAAAAATAACTTGAAAAACTCAGTTAACTTATAGCATGCAGTCAGTTCAAAGTAGTATGTTGAAAATCTAATCAGACATTGGCATTTTCTGTAAGAAATGTACTTTTAACACAACTTAATAAGTAGAGAGGAAGACAGTCTGCTAAAAGAATAATTTCATTTTTTACTCAAGATAACTGCTACATCATAATGATGAAAGATTTCTTGTGTGTGTAAGACAAGGCTGAGTTATAATGAGGTTATTCGTTTTTCTAGACGAGTAAATAAATGGACTATAAGTAATGGGTTCCGATGTAGAGTTCTTTTTTCATGCTGAAAATAAGGACTTTGAAAACTCTGATACGTCTTTGAGTGCCCCTGCATGCTCTTCAGTCATTAGAAATGAATTTATACGGGTTGAGGGGGAAAGGGAGCCTGGAGTTCTATTTATATCCTCTAATATAGTAGCATTGTCATGAAACCCTGGAGCTAAACCTTCTAAGGAAAATAAATAATGTCTAGAATGAATACACTAGGAAAGAAACTAATCTCAAAATAACCCCTAATTGACACTAAGCCAAATAAAACAACTGTCCTTAAAGTCTTTCCTGGGAGATTTTTAAAGAGTCATGAGACTGAATAAAATCACAGTCAAGACACATTTGATAATTAAAAGAAAACTTGAATGAGTTACCCACTAGTTATTTTAAGGGATGAAAAATATTAACTTGTGGCATCCACATACTGTTTGTCCATTCTGCTGTCTTTGGGCATATATTACAATGCCTGGAATTCATTTCTATTATCTTCAATGAAAATGCTATTTATACTCCCTGAATCAATTGCCTAACATGATCTGATAAAGAAATCCATGTTTAAAAAGGGATTTGAAAGTGAGAGCGGTTTTAACACTGTATGATGTATGACCGATTTTAGAGATGTTAAAATAAACTATTCACATTCTAATTAGTTTTTTTCTGTTTTCTAATAAAAGTTGGTTTTTGAAGTAAGGGAATGTGGGGCAACACTGTGGGAACACAGTAAGTGACACACTGATTTATTTCTAGTATTCATACAAACTGAAACTTCTCTTCTCCTGACATTTCTAATATCTAATAGTAGGCAGTAATGGTTATAAACTTGTTCACTTGGAAAAATAAATATTTATGGAATGATATCTGTCTTCTGAGAAGCATTAATATGTGCAGACAGGAAAACAACACTATATTTAACTGTATGTTTCAAAAATATCAAAGTTTTTTTTTTTTGCTGTTTTCAACCTATATTTTTTGTGTGTGAAATTCCAAGAGACTAAACAACATTAAAATCAACTTCAATACTCTTATTTATCTGCATACTAACCAATGGGAATTGGGAAAAACAAATTATATTAAACCAAACTTGTTTCATCATAAACCGATAGAAATGCCCTTTTCTTTCTATTTATGTGTTTATGATCACACTTGTTTTTGTTTTTAATTGAGTAAATTTATATTACTTTACAATATATTATGTTTGTATTCAAGTATGAATTCTATATTTTTATGATCAATATGTCATAATTTTCAACAAAAATATCATCTGCATACATTAATATTTGTTCAATGAAAAACTGAGTACTTATTATGTTTTAGGTATTATATCATGTACTAGTAACAAAAAGGTTAATATAGATATATAAATAATCATAATGAAGTATAGCCTATAAAATAAGCAATAGAAATATTAAAATGATGAAATACTAAAAACATTCAGGGATATATTTTATTTAAATATGATATGGGGTGCAAAAATTCCCACAGATTTTCAGAGTGGAAACACCCTTTACACAGTGCTGAAATTGGTAGGTTGTATAAAGTAGGCCAAGTGTGAGACAGACCTGGCTCTCCTATAGAATTCAGTGGTTTTCGCTAAGAGGAGTGGCAAGTGTGATAAGTGCTCAACCATTGTCCAGAAAGCCAGCATATAAAATTCTAGTTTCCACACTTAGTAGCAATCTGATACTGTACTTTCTTAGAAAATTCTTCTTAAAAACACAAAGAAGTTTCCATTTTTTGTAGAATACATTTGGATGTAGTATTGATATAAAAATTGTACATGCAATAAGGCATTTAAATCTTCAACAAGTCTGGTAATTTTACTCATAGTTTAAAAATTGCTAGCACAGTTTAGAAAATTAGTTTCCCTAGCCTCAGAAAAGATCTAAATTGTTTAGCAAGGGTCCAAATCAAGGACCATCTACTTCTTGAATCCATGTATTTTCCACTGCACCTTAATAGCTCTTCCTCTCTCCTCTCCTCTCCTCTCCTTCCTCCTTCCTTTCCAGCAATGACTTATAAGGTAACTCATAAATGAGGTGGTATGCTCAATGCTCTCAATACACAGGTAGGTAAAATTTAGTTCTTATGTCTAGAGAAAAGTTTCATGGACAGATTCTAACTAAATAATTACTATACAAACTCAGGTCTTTTCAAAGTGACCCAGTTTTTTTTTTTTCACTTTACATGTGAGGAGCACAGCCTATTCTGATAAAACTGGAAAGCAGAAAATTTTGTCTTCAGAAAACACAGCCTTAGCTCAAAGGCTATCATGTTAAACTTTGGTTTTGGAGATGACATCAGCAAGCTAAAGGGCTAGGAGAGCCTAATACTTGTCTTCTCAACAAAAAATAAACAAACAAGTACAAACTGATGAAAATAGCTCTGGGAAAACTCTGGAGGACAGTGAAGAAGCAAACAGACATCATATGGAACTCAAACCCCAAGGATGGCTGGAAGGACAAGTGTGGAAACATTTTACCTATGCCACTCCCCAACCCCAGTTCAGAGCAGCTTGGCCCCAAGAGGACTTCCCTCCAAAGGATTTTATCCCATGAAGAAAAAGAGAGCAGGAGAATGTCAGCAAGCCTTGCTACCATGGACATTTGTATCCTTTCCTAATGGTGATTGCCATCCTAGTCTTCACTAAAGCTAAACTGAACTGACAGAACTGCCTGGATTTCCTGCCATGGCTCTCTTCCTCAACAGGGCTAGGGCAGTCCTGTAGTGAGGACTGAACCCAGAGACCCAGTCACTGCTGGGCCCTGCTCCCTAGCTTCACGGTGCCATAGTGCCTTGCCATCTGCAAGACTAGAGCTGTGGTTGTTCTGTGCTCTGCCCCCAGGTCCAGGTAATGCCTTCACCTGCCATTACTAGAGCCATGCCCCTGTTCCCTTGCATCCTGTCCTCTGGGTCCTAAATCAGGGCTCTAACCTGCCATCAATTGGGCTAAGCTGCTGCTGTTCTGCATCTGCCCCCCAGAGTCCTAAGTAGTCCCAGGTTTGGCCCACCATCACTGGACTGTGCAGCTGTTGCTCTGTGCCCCACTCTTGGGGATTCCAAGTCAAAGCTTAGAATCCAAGCTTCTGCTATTCTATGACTGCTCACAGGGGCCAAAGTTGGGACTTTGATGTACCATCCACAATGTGTACAAGTTTTTCTTTGACAGTTGATATATTCTGTGCACTTTCCCTAGTGTGTCATTTTCCCTTAATATATGCAATTTCCTGTTTTATATTGATTGCATACACATCAATACATATAGAAATGAAGAATATTATTTAATCTAGTAACCTTGATTTAGCTATAAATTTTCTGATGTTACTTACCATATATACACAGACATAAGAAATGTAAAAGTAGGTAAAATAAAATAAGTTTAAGGCTTTTATATGATCTAGTAGATTGTGCCATTGACTTCTATGTTCAATCCATCCCTTTCTCTCTGTCCTTTGCCATATCAGTTTAATTTGCCCTCTGCTTGACTCTGGTCTTGGTCATGTAAGTTACTTAGACAAACTAGATGTTACCAGACATGATGCAAGCTTGAAATGTACCTACATAATGTTTTTTTTTTTTCTTTTCCTCTCTCTAGTCCTTCCATCAATAGTATGAGAATATGTCCAGACTTGTCTACTGGTGTTATGTGAGACATGTAAAATATAACTTAGTTTTTCTAGTCATTCCATGTGTGGGCAGCCTAGATAAACAAACTAGTTGACAGCCAAATAAGTGTACCAGCCAAGAATAGCAAATCATCCCCTGAACCAAAGACACTTGATACAAGGATTAAAACTAGGCACTGTATATTTTTTCATTTTTTCTAAAGTTATTTTAACTTTTTAGAATGTATGTAAAACAGTGATAGAAAGAAGGATTCATTTTAAAAGTTGAGACTTAGGTTGTGTTTTCTTTTATTAAGCTTATTACCAATTTATATCTATGCTGATTGATACTTTCTTAAAAATTAAAAAATTAAAAAAGAAAGGGGCACCTGGGTGGCTCAGTAGGTTAAGCATCTGATTTAGGCTTAGGTTACAATCTCACGGTTCATGAGTTCGATGCCTCACATTGGGCTCTGTGCTAATAGTTTCAGATTCTGTGTTGTCCTTTATTTCTGCCCCTCCCCTGCTCAAACTCTGTCTCTCTCTCTCTCTCTAAAATAAAAACATTGTTTTTTAAAAAAGGCAAAAATAAATCTTTTAAAATTTGAGAGAGAGAGCAAGTACCAGCAGAGGGAGACGGAGAGAGAGAATCCCAAGCAATCTCCATACTGATGCCACAAGGCCCTCCATACTCACAAGGCCCAAAGCAGGGCTGAGTCTGCCAAACTGGCAGATGATGACTGGAGTCAAATTAAAGAGTGTTAGGCTTACCCAAACGAGTCACCCAGGAACCCCAAGTTAAAAATAAATTTAAAATAAAAAGCATAACAATTTTTTTAAGTTTCTATTTAAATGAATGCTTCCATGTAAACTAGAACTGCAATGTGCACGTGATGATAGCAACAGCTGCTTCCTGATGAGTTTTGAATCCTGAGCTATTTTGAAAGTTAAACCCCAGTGGGACCTTTGTCAGTGTCAATACTTATTAATGATTGCTGACAAATTATCAACAGTCCAGGAGCAGTTTTCTGTTGATAATTTGTGAAAAACAAACATATGGTAACTTTGACATTAATTTAATTTTCTTGCAGTAGATATTTAATTTCAATATGAAAAAAACCAGTCAATTTCAATAAAGTTTGGGTGATATAGGGAGAGCGTATGTAGAGCTTCTCTTGGAGTATTTTTGTCATTATTGTTTCCGCAATAATGACTGCATTATGACTTTCTGCAATGGAGAGTGTATCTGGAAAGACCTGGATAGGCTCAATACAATAATGAATTAAAGATATTTCCACTAGCAGACGAAATGCTTATAAGCTTAATAAATCGCATTTTCAAGTGTACATTTTCATTTATGCCATTTTCATCTACAGTTTCCTTTTCAGATGTAGAAATGGCTTATGTAGCAATGTGATCAGAAGACACACAAGAAATTAAACACGAGATATTTTTTCTCTCAAGGATACTAGGTATAAAATGGTATAGCCAGGATAATAAATCATTTTTAAAATATTGATCATTTCCTCTTTGTAATGGAAATATCCGATGAAATCACAGAATAGCCTTCTCTACAGACATAGGACATTTGAGAATTTATGAAGGGTGAAACTCACAGATTTCATTCTCTCATGAAAATTGTATTTTGGGGAAACTTTTGAATGGGAAAAATAAAATAAGAATTCTATCTCTGCTTAAGATATAAAAAGTTGCTAGGGATTGTCACCCTCATCTTAACAATGTGGATATTATAAATAGCCTATGGATCAAAGAATAAATGACAAGGAAAATTGTAAAATATTATAAATTCAATGATATACGGCAGCCTACCAAAATCTTGGAAATGCAATTAGAGTAGTTTTTTTGAGTAAAATTAAAAGCTTAGGTCATAAAAGAATGAAAAACTTAAAAGCTTAAATGCTTTCAATGTAGGAGTATAATAAGCCCCAAATGAGTAGAGAAAAGGAAATAAGAAAAATAACAAATCATTGAAATATAAAACAATAAAATTACAAAGCCTAACATTAGTTCTTAAGAAAGATTGATAAAATTGATGGAGCTTTAGCAAGAGTGATAAAAAGAAAACAAATTACCAATACTAGCTATAACCAAAAAAATACAGATCAAAAGGTAAAGAACTATAATGAAATATCATGAATAACTTGACAAAATAGAACACAAAATTATATTGAAAAAATACCTTGCTAAATCTGAAACTAAAAGAGAAGTCTAAATACCTCCATATATATGTGAAATTAGTAATCAACAAAATCCTTATCTACCATAAAGATAATTCCAGGCCATTATAGTTTTGTTGTTGATCCAATGAATGGAATAATTCTTAACCGATTTTTTGATACTGACATAAACATGATCCTAAAAGCTAAGCCACTTAAAAATAAAAATGAATGAATAATAAAAAATAAAAATAATTATATACTAATATTTCTCTTTATTTATTTTGACATTTATATTTGAGAGAGAGAGTGCAAGCATGAGCAGGGGAGGGGCAGAGAGATAGAGAAAGGCAGAGGATCTGAAGCAGACTCCATGCTGTGACAGCAGACATCCTAAATCAGGGCTCAGACTCATGAACTGAGAGATCATGGCCTGAGCTGAAGTCAGAGGGTTAATCAGCTGAGCCACTCAGGTACCCTTATACTAAGGTTTCTCTTAAGCTCAGACAAAAATATCTTAGCAAAATATAATCAAATTCATCCAGATATATGTAAAAAAAGATAATACGTTATAGCTACTCAAGTGGGGCTTACTTAGGAATTAAAGGTTATTTTAAAAATTAAAGTCAAGGCTCCTGGATGGCTCAGCTGGTTATGCGTCTGACTCTTGATTTCAGCTCAGGTCATGATCTCATGGTGAGTTCCAACCCCACGTGCCCAGCTCTGCACTGACAGCAGGGAGACTGCTTGGGATTCTCTTTCTCTCTCGTTTTCCCTCTTTCTCTGCTCCTCCCCCATGCACTCTCTCTCTCTCTCTCTCAAAATAAGTAAAATAAAAAATTAAAATTAAAATAAAACATTTATCACATTACTAGGATAAAGAAGAAAAACCCATACTATTAACCAGTTGCAGAAAAAAGAGCATTTGCAAAAATCCAACATCCACTAGAAAAAATATGTATCTGCAAGTTCATAACATGAGGGAGTTTTCCTAATGTGATATTGAGGATCTATGATACACTCTTAAAAACATTTTAAACAAGGTAAAGCTATCAGTCATCTCCACTTCCATGCATGATTGTACTACAAGGTCTAGTCCATGCAGTAAAGGAAAAATGTTAAAAAATAGAGATCGAAAACATGTGAAACTCTAACATTCCTTATTCACAACACATAATATTATGTATAAGAAAACCCTATGAGAGAAAGGGCCCAAGATGTCAATGCAGAAAGGCCCTACTTTACCTCCTCCTCAGACCCACAAAATCTGTACCTACACAAAACGCAATTCTTCCTGAAGAAGAACTCAGAGCTGCCTCAGCAGCATCGGTACAACGAAGGATAGAAAGACCACAGAGAGAAAGGGAGGAGAGAGACCCTAACGACAGGAACCCCATCCCTGATGCTACAAATTGCAGTGGGGAGAGACTCCTGCGGGACAAATTTGTCTGCCCTGGATAACAGGAAAGAAAGCCACAGTTTAAAAGGGCATCTAGAATAAATGGAGGGAGAGATCTGATGGAGGGCTCTCCAGGATCAGAGGGGCTATCAAGTGCCATGGTTTGCTTCCTTCTACACCCTAATAGCATAGACAGGAGCAAGGGGCTTCAGTGAGCCGTAGACCATGCCATCCCCAGATACCCTAGAATTAAAAAAAAAAAAAAGCCGTGGTTTAAAAGATGAACTAGAATATAGAGGTACCAGTCCTAGAACATCTTGCAAATAGCAGGAAAGCTACTGGAATGTTCTCCCTGTTCGGAGAGGCTGACAAGTGCCAAAGTTTATGCCCCCCTCCACTTTGATAGCACTGACAGGAACAGCATCTGGGTACCCTAGATGGCCT
The DNA here is from genome assembly GCF_006229205.1 of Suricata suricatta. Lineage (NCBI taxonomy): Eukaryota > Metazoa > Chordata > Mammalia > Carnivora > Herpestidae > Suricata > Suricata suricatta. Next base: position 40,072,397 of record NC_043702.1, read on the forward strand.
GCCACCTTAGACAGCCCCAGGCCCATAGCCCATTAAGTTCTAATCCACATCACAAGGCAGCCCACCACAGGCACCTCGGCAAAGTATAGCTGTCCCACTGAAGTGGCCCTAGCATGGCATTCCCAAGGGCATACTTAAACAGTGCCTATTACATCTCCAGCCATCTCTTCAAAGTGACACAGGTACACAGCATTTTAGGGACACCCAAGTGTACATATACTTCATCTCCAAATGACTTGGTGGAGCACTGAGCGAACATTCAACCTGCATCCAGCTCATCTCCAGGGGACTCACCAGGGTACCTGCTGAGCAGAGCACCCCAGGACACACACTCCAAACCTGCATAAGCTCCAGCCATTCCACCAGGATTGGCCTAGCATAAAATGTCCCCAAACCACCAGTCAATGTCTATTACAACTCCAGCCGGACAGCCAAAATGCCAAGCATGCACAATCTACATAGGATATATTCCTATAAAATGCCATTTCTTCAAATATAGGAAAAGTAGTTTCTGCCTAATTTATAAAAGCAAATGCATATAATCAAACAAAATGAGGTTACAAAGGAGTAGGCTTCAAATGAAAGTATGAGATTAAACTTAAAAAAAAGAACCAAATGAAAAGGAAATAGCAATTTATCTGATAAAGAGTTCAAGTAATGGTCATAAATAGGCTTACTTGAAAGGAATGGGTAAATTCAATGAGGGCTTCAACAAAAAGTGAGAAAATATATTTGAAAAAAATCACATGAAGTATTCTTCATACAACATATACAACAACAGTGACACAGCAGATTAGAGGATGCAGAAGAATAAATCAAATAACTGAAAGATAGAAAAATGAAAGCACCCAAACTGAACAGCAAAGGACAAAAAAAAAAAACTTTTTTAAATGACGTTAGTGATAAATTGCTAATATTAGAAATGAGGGTAGATGGAGGAGTTCAGATGGTGGTGGAATAGTGGTCCTTGGGCTAGTCTCATTCCTCACAAACAGCTAGATCAACATCAAATCATTTTGAACACCTAGGAAATTGATCTAAGGATAAAGAGAACATACTGCATAATTTGAGGGAATGTGGCAACTTCCCTACTCGGGGACAAGTGAGCAGGGTGATGCCATCTTACCCTGCCCACCAGCATGGTCAGATGTTAGTTAGCAACACAGCACCCCGACCCAAGGCTGGAGCTGCTTACACCAAACCCTTCCCCTCTATGCCCTTCAAGGTCATCTTTACAAGGGCAGGTCTGACTGTGAGTCAGTGCAGTGGACCTCTCTCCAAAAGGACCAACACTGCCTCCCTCCCCTCCTCCATGCACCAAGTCTACTGAAGATAGAGTGCTCTAAAGTGTAAGCCTCAGTTCTGGTGGAAATAGGACCAAGCCTCTTTTTTTTTTTTTTAATCAGGGTTATAATTTTTTGTTCGTTTGTTTCCTTTCTTCCATTTAAATTATTTTAAATATTTATTTTAGAGACAGAGAGCACAAGCGGGGGAGGGGCAGAGAGAGAGGGAGATAGAATCTGAAGCAGAATCCAGGCTCTGAGCTGTCAGCTGCCAGCCTGATGTGGGGCTCAATCCCATGAACTATGAGATCATGTCCTGAGCTAAAGTCAGACATTTAACAGACTGAGCCACCCAGAAGCCTTGCCTTTTCACCATTTTTTTTATCAGACTTTCTTTTCTTTCTTTTTTCTTTTTTCTTTACTTTTTCTTTGGTATCAGGCTTATAGTGTTTTGTTGTCTGTTCAGTATTTTGTTATTGTTGTTCCTTTTCCTTTCTTCTTTTTATGGATAAGGTCTTTTTTTTTAAACCAATCTTATTTTAATAAACAAATCAAATCACTCCAGTAAAAGACCAAACACTGCCAACTGCAAGCAAAGAGGACCTCTGCAGAGGACTGACCTGTGAGAAAGAGTAGTCGAATCACAACAACAGAGTGCACAGAACATATAAAAGCTATCTGGAGGCCCTGGAGAGCATATAGCCCTTCTTAAAATATCATTACACTCAGGAGCAAGAAAAACATAACATGCTTTCATAATATTCAAAAGACAGAAACCCACACAAAATGACAAGACAGAGGAATTCTCCACCAAAGAAAGATTAAGAAGAAACTACAGCTATAATATATCTGAACAAGAATTGAGAACCACAGTCATAAGAATACTAGCTGGGCTTGAATAAAAGCATAGAAGATTCCAGGGGAAACCATGCTGCAGAGATAAAATACCTGAAAGCTAATCAGGCTGAAATAAAAAAATGCTATAACTGAGGCATAAAACCTACCAGATGTAAACATGAGAACGGAAGTAGTAGGATTGAATAGGTGATTCAGAAATCATGGAAAATAATGAAGATGAAAAGGAGAGGAAAAGAAAAGTATGAGATCATAAATATAGATGTAGGAAAATCTGTAATTCTAAAAAGCACAATAATATTCATATCATAGATGTCCCAGAAGAAGAAGAGGAGGATAAAGGGATGGAAGGTTAATTCGAACAAATTATAGCTAAGAACTTCCCTACTCTGTAGAAGGAAACTAACATATAAGTCCAAGAGACACAGAGAACTCCTCTCAAAATCAACAAAACCAGGTCAACACCAAGACATGTATCACAATGAAAATTGCAGAATACAAAGATCAAGAGTATTCTGAAATCAGCCAGGGACAAAAGGTTCTTAAGCTACAAGTGTAGACACAGAAGTTGAACAATAGACTGTCCACAGAACCTCTTAAGCCAGAAGGGAGTAACATAGTATATTCAAAGTGGTAAATAGGAAAAATATATAGCCAAGAATACGTCATTCGGCAAGATCATCATTCAGAATAAGAGAGATAAAGAGTTTACAAGACAAGCAAAAATTAAAGGAGTTTATGAACACTAAGCCAGCCTTGCGAGAATTATTAAAGGGGACTCTTTGAGTGGGGAAAGTGAGACCAAAGCAAAAAAAGACTAGAAAGGAACAAAGACAATTACGGGAAAGCAAAAGACATAGGGTATCAGAATGGACAAAAACATAAGACTCATTGATATGCTGTTTACAAGAGACTCCTTTTAGCCCTAAAGACACATCCAAATTAAAAGTGAAGGGGTGGAGAACCATTTATCATGCTAATGGACATTAAAAGAAAACTGGAATATTTATATCAGACAATGTCGTGTCCGCCCCGGCCAGCAGGGCAGTAAATCCTTGCGGGTTCTTGATCCTGAGGGAGGGAGAGAAAGGGCAGGAAGGGGCGCACAGAGAGTAAGGACACAACACACGGTTTCTGATCAAGCCTCTTCTCTATTCAGAAAAACTGTATCTTATATAGGTTTTTAGGCGGGAGAACAAGGCAGCTGACCTAGGTCGGTTGCTAGGAAACAGGGTTAAGGGATTAAAGCTAGGGTAAAGAAGGAAATAAACTAAAGTTTTTAGCACAGCACTGAAAGGCCAATACCACCCTGCCTGTAGGCAATTGATCTTTGTTCTTCTGGCTTCTCCTCTGACAGGGAGTGGCGCTCCCCTGCCTATTTTTGCAACTCCCCTCAGGGAGTGACATTTCCTGTCAGCAAATGACCAAGCAGCTGAATCTTTGCCGCTCCCCACAAGACAAACTAGGTTTTAAACCAAATTCTCTAATAAGAGATAAAGATGGGAAATATATCATAATAAAGGGTCTATCCAACATGAAGATCTAAAAAAACTGTAAGTATTTATGCTCCCCACTTGGGGAAAGCCAAATATATAAATCAATGAATAACAAATTTAAAGAAACTCATTGATAATGATACAATAATAGTAAGGGACTTTAACTCCCCACTTACAGCATTGGACAGATCATCTAAGCAGATTAACAAAGAAACAGTGGCTTTAAATGACATACTGGACCAAATGGACTTAATAGATATATTCAGAGCATTTTACCTTAAATTATTTTAGAGTGTACATGGAACATTATCCAGAATAAATCACATACTGGGTCACAAATCATCCCTCAACAAGTACAAAAATGATTGATATCATACCATGCATATTTTCAGAACACAACACTATGAAACTTGAAGTCAACCACAAGCAAAAAATTAGGAAGGCTACCAATACTACCAATACATGGAAATTAAAAAATATTCTTTTAAAGAATTAATGGACTAACCAGAAAATTAAAAGATAAATGTAAACAAAAAATACATGGAAGCCAATGTAAATGAAAAACACAACACTCCAAAACCTTTGAGATGCAACAAAAGCAGTCATAAGAAAGAAGTATATAGCAAATCAGGCCTTCCTCAAGAAGGAATAAATGTTTCAAGTATACCATCTAACCCCTACACCTAAAGAATTGGAAAAAGAATAGTAAATAAAGCCCAAAACCAGAAGAAGGGAAATAATAAAGATTAGAGCAGAAATCAATATCAAAGGAAAAAAAAAAGTAGTACAGATCAATGAAACCAGGAGCTGGTTCTTTGAAAGAATTAACAAAACTGATCCCTCACCAGAAATATCAAAGAGAAGAGAAAGGACCCAAATAAATAAAATCATGAGTGAAACACACAATAAACACTACAGAAATATAATTCTAAGAAACTATTATGAGCAATTATATGCCAACAAATTGGGTAATCTGGAAGAATTGGGTAAGGTCCTACAAACCTATAAACTACCAGCACTGGGGCGCCTGGGTGGCTCAATCGGTTGAGCATCCAACTTCAATTCAGATCATGATCTTGCAGTTGGTAAGTTCAAGCCCTGCATTGGGCTCTATGCTGACAGCTCAGAGCCTTAGAGTTTGCTTCGGATTTTGTGTATCCATCACACTCTCTGCCCTTCCCCCACTCATGTTCTGTCTGTCTGTCTGTCTCTCTCTCTCTCTCAAAAAGAAACATTAAAAAATTTAAACTACAAAAACTGAAACAGAAATAGAAAATTTAAACGGATCCATAACCCATAAAGAAATTGAATTAGTAACAAAAAATCTTCCAACAAATAAGCGTCCAGGGCCAGATGGCTTCCCAGGGGAATTCTACCAAACATTTAAAGAAGAGTTAATACTTATTCATCTCAAAGTTTTTTGAAGAAAAAAATAAAAATGGAAGGAAAACATCCAAACTCATTCTATGAGACCCACATTACTTTGATTCCAAAACCATAACAAGGAGGATTATAGGCCAATTTCCCTGATGAAAATGGATGCAAAAATTCTCAACAGGATACTAACAAATTGGTAACAAGTTAGCACAAAGAAAAATAATCAAACAATCCCATTTATAACTGCACCAAAGGGAATAAAATACCTAGGAATGAATTTAATCCAGGAAGTGAAAGACCTGTATTCTGAAAATTATGACATTGATAAAATAAATTGAAGACAATACAAACAAATAGAATGCTCATGGATTAAAATAATATTTAATATTGTTAAAGTGTCCATATTGCTTAAAGAAATCTAGAGATTGCAATCTAGAATGCAATCCCTATCAAAATGTCATTAGTAGTTTTCACATAGCTAGAATAAATAATATTAACATTCATATGAAATCATAAAAGACCCTAATTAGCAAAAAAAATCCAGAGAAAGGACAAAGCTGGAAGTATCAGAATCCAGATATACTACAAATCTACAAAGCAAAACAAAATGCTACTAGCAAAAAATATACATACAGATAAATTAAATGGTACAGCAATTCCAGAAATAAGCCCATCCCTATATGATCAGTTAATCTATAACTGATCTAGGGAAGAATAAACAATGGGGAGAAGGCAATCTAATAAATGGTGTTGAAAACTGGGGAGCTCTTGCAAAACAATCAAAATAGGCCTTTTTCGTATATCATATACAAAAAGAAGCTCAAAAAGGATAAAGACCTAAATATGACATCTGAAACCACAAAATTCAAAATAAAATAGGAAGTAATCTCTAAGACATCATCATTGGCAACATATTTATTTATAAATTCATATTTATGAATATATCTCATCAGGCAAGGGAAACAAAGAAAAAATAATCTAATGGAACTATATTGAAATTCAAAGATACACATGGCAAAGGAAACCATCAGCAAGACAAAAAGACAACCTATTGTATGGAAGACGATATTTTCAAATAGTATATCTAATAAAGTGTTAATATGTAAACTATATGAAGAATATATACAACTTAATACCAAAGAAACAAATAATCTGACTAAAAATAGGCACAGGACCTGAATGGAGATTTTTTCAAAGACATAAAGATGACCAAAGGACATGAAAAAATTCCCAACATCACCAATTGTTAAGGAAATGCCAATCAACACCACAATGAGAGAGCACCTTATACCTGTCAATGGCTAGTATTAAAAAAACAAGTAATAATAAGTGTTGGTGTAAATGTTGAGAAAGGGAACCTTCATACAATGTAGAAAATAGTATAAAGGATCCTCAGGGTTATTTGGTTGTTTCAGTTGCTGAAGGGTTCAACTATTGATTTTGGATCAGGTCATGATCTTATGGTTTGTGAGTTTGGACCCTGCATTGGGCTCTGTGCATAACCTTTCTCTCTCTCCCCTGTCTGCTTTCTCTGTCTCTCTCAAAATAAATAAATCAAGTGAAAAAAATCATAACCATGAGCAATTCCAGTACTGGGTAGTTACCTAAAGAAAACAAAAACACTAATTTGGAAAGATGTATGCACACTTATGTTTATTGCAGCCTTACATAGAATAGGGAAGATATGAAATCATCTAAGTGTCCACTAATAATTAAATGGATCACAAAGGTGTGTCATAAGTCTATATTTATATCTATATAGATAATTAAAACAAGAAGAAATCTTGTTATTTGTGACATGATTCTCCCTAAAGGGTATTACACTAAGTGAAGCCAGGCACAGAAAGAAAAATACAATATGATTTCAATTACGTATGAGATCTAAGATACCAAGATAAACAAAAACCAGAAACAGACTCATAGAGAACAAACTGGTGGTTGTTACAGAGGAGAAGGATGAATATGGGAAAATAGATGAAGATAATTAAGAAGTAGAAATTTCCATTTATAAAATAAGTAACACATGGGAATGAAAAGCATAGAAATTATAGTTTATGATATTTTAATAATATTTTAGAGTGACAGCAACTTCACTTATTGTGGTGAGCACTGTTGAATGAATATAATTGTTGAATCACTCTGTTGTACACCTGAAACTAATAGAGCACTATTTGTCATCTATACTTCTATATTAAACATTTTTAAGAGGAAAAAATGGAAGCAACAAGAAAAAATACTCTCAATATGAAAAAAATGTATTTAGCAAAGTTGCAAGATATAAGATTATATAAAAGGCAGTTGAATTTCTAGAAGTATTCAATAAAAATAAAATTAAGAAAAACAAACTATTAAAATATCAAGAACAGTTTAAATTACTTAAGATTAAATAGAATGACAGGTGTTTGACTTTTTACTATAACTACAAAAACCGATGGAAATTAAAAAGAGGTAAAATAATTGAGGACATATACCATGATCATTGAAACAAAAGACTTTATACTCTTAATATGTCGATTCTCACAAAGGTGATCTTTTTGGAAAAAAAAACTGTTATGCTTATTCTAAAATATATATCAATATGCAACAGATGTAAATTAGCAAAGAAAAAAAAAGAAAAACAACATTGCAGATTTCAGTTACCTGACTTCAAGTGTAAAACATGATTGGGGTACCTGGGTGGCTCAGTTAGTTGAGTGTCCTGCTCTTAGTTTGGGCTCAGGTCATGATCTCATAGTTTGCCAGTTGTTGGGCTCTGTGCTGTCGGTGAGGAGCCTACTTAAGATTCTCTTTTTCCTCCACTCTCTCTGCCCTTTCCCTTTTCTCTCTCTCTCTCTCTCTCTCTCTCTCTCTCTCAAAATAAACAAACATTCAAAAAATAAAGAGTATAGCATGATTATAATAATAAATATTGATCCAAGAATAGAAAGATAAAATAGCAAAAGAGTGTCTAAAAAGTGATGTATCCATTTATAAACAATAGAATGTTGACCAAGTTAATTCAAAGGAGAAGAGATATCTTTTCAACATATTGTTCTGGAACCAACTGAAGTATACACATAAAAATTTTAAGCATCTTCAATTGCATTTTTATATTAACCTTTATATTATAAAAATCAATTTAAGGAAGATCATAGAAATAATCATAAACACCACCCTTATAAATTTCCTAATAGAACAAATAGTATCTTCATGTCTTATATTAAGAAAATATTTATTCATTTTTAAAAGAATACAGGAAAGCAATAACTATAAAAGAACTGATATTGCTCTAGTAAAGAATAAGCAGTTTTTTCTTCAAATGAGGAAATCAAAAGAGAAACTACAGACTAGATGAGACAGCCAAAACAGCTGAAGAGTATATATCAAGCAATTGACTAATATATAAAATATGTAAGGAACTTCTACACATCAATATTAAAGGGGCACCTGTGTGGTTCAGTCAGTTAGGCATCCAACTCTTGATTTTGGCTCAGGCCATGATCACGCTGTCATGAAATAAAGACCCACATGGGGCTCTGTGCTGACAGCATGGAGACTGCTTGGAATATATTTATTTTCTCTCTCTCTCTCTCTCTCTCTCTCTCTCTCTCTCTCTCTCTCTCTCCCTCCCTCCCTCCCTCCCTCTCTCTTTTTCTCTCCTTCCCACTCCCCCCTTCCTTCTCTCTCTCTCCCTCTTTCCCCCTCCCTTGCATTCTTTCTCTCTCTCAAAATAAACATTTCAAAAATATTAAAAAGTCAATTAAAAGTAGCAAGGGACTTGAAAAAATACTTCAAAAAAGTATGTACATATATATTTAGTATATATGGCATATTTTAATGTATGTGGTAAATAAGCATGTGAAAAGGCAAATGACCCTACTAGTAATTGAGAAAATGCAAATTAAAACAACACTGATATAGCATTGTCTCCCTACCAGAATAACTAAAATCAAACAGACTGAAAACAAATTCTAGCAAAGACAATGAATCATAGGGAGCTTCACAGATTGCTGATTGATGTGGAAAATGCACAACTAACACCTAGGACTGTTTGGAAATTTTGTGAAAGATAAGCATTTCACAACTAGGCATTTGTCTAAAATGAAGGAAAACCTAGACACACATAAAGACATACAAATATATTGATAGCAGCCTTCTTCACAATAATTACATAACTGAGTTAACTGCCCATCAACAGGAGAGTAAACACATTATATATTCATTTAATTGAACACTCAGCAATAAAGAGCAATAAATTACTGATAGATCTACTAGTATAAATGTACTAAAAATTATTATAAACATGGGAGCCATACATACTCAAAAGTAAAAAATGTGTTGTATTATTTCATATATATGACTTCTGAGAAATATCAATCTACGGAGAGTGTTGGCAGAATGTGGTTTATGATCATATGGGAGGTATCAAAAGTTGAAAAGTTGGAAGTGATATTTATTTCTACATGGTTTAAGGAAGAGGTTCCATGAGCATTCACAATATTCAAATTCAACAAATGGTCCACTGATATGTGAATGTTTTATTAACTGATTCGATGCCTCCATAAAGAAGAAGCTACACCATTTCTAGCTAGTCATAACCACTGTTGCAAAGGGGAGTAGTCTATTCCCTAAAATTGAGGATTATATTCTGTATTTGGGGCCATCTAGAATGTTAAGAAATGGCTTGGTAGAGAACTGAAGAGCTAAAGAGCCTTTTAATGACACAATATGCTTTAGGCCACATTTAAGCAAGTAAGTGAGGTCAATTATTTTTCAAAAGGCTCCTAGTAATTAATAAGATCTGAATATTGCTTAATATCATATTTGACAAGTTGCCATTAGTTTGTGCAGAACTTCACAAGTGACAGAGTGTGGCAGTTAAGCCACCAGCTCAGGAGAGCAATGTGCATGAAACAAAGAACCTATAAAGGGATATACTAATGGCATAAAGGGCTTTATTGAGTAACTTGTATTTACCTATAGCTATCTAGATACCTGTATCTACATTTATCTACATCAACATCTTCCCAACTTCAGTTTCCTTCTCCAAAAGGAATTAAAAAATAAATATTAACACCTATTCTTTTTTCTCACTCCAAATATCTGACACTATCCCCCTGGTCTAATTATAACCAGAAGCCAGAGCTCTAAAAATAAAAACCAAAACAAAAAAAAGAACCATTGATGCTATACTAATTAATGAGGAATGGAAGTATTGAAGCACAGTACAGAGTGGATATGGATGGAGTCTGGATCTGGAAGGAAAAAAAGAAGGGTAAGGAGCAAAACTCCCTAATATTTTTTTCTCAAAATAAGAGTAAAATAAATTTATAGGGAGCAAATGAATAAATGAGAGCAGTAAGATAGATAATAACTGACTCCAAACCTAAGTCCTGTCAAATTTTCTTCCTGAAGTCAAATGAAAATATTTCTTCTACATCTGTTAGTTCAGTGTTGCTGTCAAGACTGGGCAGAGTTTGAGATTTTTATCCTACTTTCAATCTAACAAGTTAGCCTGCCACACAGTTTCATAGATAGTACCTAAGGACATCAGACCACTGGGTCAGAAATGAAAAAAGAAAAAGCTTATTACAGCAAAAGCAATACCCAGAAAATCCACAACTAAACTTGTTCCCTACCCACTCCTCCCAGAGTATTACCCAGAGTAGAGTGCATTACAAGAGAGGAGCCCAGCTGTTAAAAAAGCCCAGTCTTTTCAATGAGTCATAAGCCTGATTTATGCTCCAGAGAGAGACATTATTTTTATTAACCTGGACAGTGAACAAACTTGCCCTTTGCTTCTGAGGCAGACATTATCTACATTTTCCAGGGTTTCCCTCCGTGAAACAAACTATTAGAAGTATCATTTGGAACACAGGCAGTCAGTACCTCTACGTGTAAGAGTGGCAGAAACTTGAGATTCCCATAGAGGATTGTCCCTTTTTCTTAAATATGCCCTGTTTTCCTAGAAGTCCACCTATATCCACAAACAAACAAAGATCTACTAGAATTCTTTTAAAAGTGCATAACATTTGTGAAGTCTCTACTGCTACATAGGAATACATACATTCCTTAAGTTTTCTAGCCAAGACTATTCTGAAGACAATTGGCCAATACTTTGCCATAATGAAAAAGGAATTTGCTACAGAGTTTTGAAATCTGTTAATGCCCATTATTTTCCTGCATATCTTAAGGGTTTATGGTGAGATCTCTGAAACAAGAATTTAAGTACTCATTCCATCTATTCTCTCTTTATAGTAATGTCACAGGGAGGGTATGGTTCAGCATTTTTGTCTCTTTAAGACTGTTATTGCTGTATTGGAGGAGTAAAATGTTTTCATAAAATTAGCTAATAAAAAAATAAAAATGCAAAATTTGTCATCCTTCTTTCAAGGTGACCACTCATTATGTCCCTCTGAGGCTCCAGGGAAAGCTAGACATGAACTTCAGCTCTGAGGAGCAGGGAACGAAGAATTCACTGACATCTGTGCCAGCTGTTCCTCTGTTTGAATTGCAGTTAGCTTCTGAGCTGGTGAAAAAAAAATGTTATCTTCAAATAAAAAGGTGATTTAAAGCTTGACTACTTTTTAAACTAAAATAGACTTCTTTCATTTGTATATGAAAGGAAACAAGTAATATTAATTGTAATAACTTGTGCACTAGAAAAATAAAAACGAAATCTTATAAAGTACACCTCAATACATTGGAGTCTATTATTTCATGTTGGACAGGCAATTTCCGACCTTCAAATGTGTGATCTCTGAGCCTATGGTGTTCTCTCATGTTCTGAAGTGGCTGGTTTTTCGGCGTGCTTGCCAACATTTGGCATTTTCTACGGTTTCCTTGCAGGTGTTGCACTGCAGTTTAAGCCTTTAGCTTAGACAGAAAAGGATTACTTTTTGTATATGAATTTTGCCATATAGTATTTCAGGCAAAATTCCCAAAGTTTATGCTTTTTAAAAATTTTTACTATTTTTTCTCACATCTACTATTTAAATACCAATGCCTGATTATAATTTTTATATTGTTAAACAGTATCATATTACTAAATTAAAAATCTTTATTTTTTGTTCTTTTACTCTCAATATCTATCATGACTTAGGAAAGACAATTTCCTGATTATTTGCACAATTATTTGGGAACAAGAGGCATAGAAAGACACATATAAAACATGCTTGGAAAGTATCTCTAGCTTATCCATTGAATGATGTTCATGCTATAGCCACATATTTGAAAATAGGAAATATTTTCAATGCACTGAAGCAAAGGACATAAAATGGTTTGAGGAAAGGTAGAAAATTTCAAACTTAAGTCAATCTTCCTAAATGTTATCTTTCAAATAAATGTAATAAGAATTCCAATATCATGGGAGGTAGACACTACATAAGAGGAAAGAAGATAATACCCATATAATATTAAGTTTGAAGTAATGAAAATGATTTTTAAAATGTTTCAAGCAGTAGGAAAGTACAGTCATTAACTAAAAATTTTTCTGATCTGAAGAAACTATTGTTGAAGAATGATTGTGCATACATCCCAAAGCTGTAAGAGGTTTGAATTTTAAATCAGGAAGGAAAAGCCATCACTATTATATTTCTGTTATAGAATTTATCTTGTATTACATACCTTTTATCCAACTGCAGATTCTACCCTCAGTACAATAGCATCTATATTGCACATAACTTTAGTTAGCTTTCATAGCTATATTTATCCAAGTAATTTATACCATATACATTTTCTTTTCATTTTATTCTATATCCTTTTTTTTTTTAATCTCCATTTCATTTCTGATGTGATCTTCCTCCCAATGATTCAGCCACCGAGGTTCCAAAATGGTCCTGGACTGTGTAGGATTTTTAAGGCACTGGGATTGCCTGAGTTTCATTCATAGTATATAAAATCCCTCCCAAATCCTCCCCAGCCACTGTGTTTGGCATTTTCAGATCAGTATCCAAACAAGTAGAATTACAGTCCCAATACTACAGAGAGGTTAAATGAAAACAGTGTGCTCCTGCACTCCTTGCCTCATTTCCCTCTTGCCTTTCCCTCCCCAACCCCCACATTCACTTTCCCTCTTTTATTCTTTTTAATCACCTTTTGTTGTTGTTGTTGTTTGAGAATTGAGCAGGAATTCAGGGCATGGAAGCTTTCCAATCCCATTCCCCTTTTTGTCCCACTAAAATCTTATTCCTTTTTTTTATTTTGCAATTTATTGAAAATTTCCTTAATAAATGTTTTTCCCCTGGATTATATTTAACTTTTGCTATATATTGTGAAATCTTTATTGGTACCGCTGTGATGAATCTAAGAATCTATTTTTTATTGTGTCCTCACTCTGTTTATTACTGTGTATTCTGGAAATGTAACAGAAACATAATGTCCTATTCACAAATAGCCTAAAATGCAGATGGAAAAAGAAATGGGAGGGGCACCTGGGTGGCTCAGTCACTTAAGCATCTGACTTCGCTCAGGTCATGATCTCACTGTGAGTTCAAGTGTGCATAGGACTCTGTGCTGACAGCTCAGAGCCTGGAACCTGCTTCGGATTCTGTGTCTGTCTCCTTCTCTTTCTTCCCCTCCCCCTACATGTGCTCTGTCTCTCAAAATAAATAAATGTAAAAAAAAAAATTTTAAGGGGCTCCAGGTTGGCTCAGTCGGTTAAGCATCCAGCTTCAGCTCAGGTCATGATCTCATGGTTCGTGGGTTTGAGCCCCACATCGGGCTCTGTGCTGACAGCTCAGAGCCTGGAGCCTGCTTCCGATTCTGTGTCTCCCTCTCTCTCTGCCCCTCCCCCACTCATGCTCTGTTTCTGTCTCAATAATAAAAATATAAAAAAATTAAAAAATTTTTAAAGAAACAAAATGGGAAATAGAAATAATATATGACATATAATTCAGGGTCTTCATTGTATAGAACAATTAGTACTTATTATACATCACATAAAATTGTTCACTGTAAACCATAATATCAATATACTGCAATTATTACACATTATATACAAGTTTAAAAATACTTCATGAACTGTTAGATAGAAAAATATAAAGTTAGTAATGATCAAGAATGGCATTGCAGAGACATCAGCATTCTATCTAATATGTAGTTAGAATGTTGATGGTTCCATTTAGAAGGGGAATTAACAATAAAAGAATCTGAAATATGTCATTATTTTGGAATACATTACGTGGGAATCTCTAGAACAGGTAAAAAAAAAAGCTCTATTTTTCTCTGATTTCTAGGTAGTCAATCAATCTCAATCTACCTTAGGAAATAAAGACCCAGAAGAGCCTCCTTTGTTTTAGGAGGTTAAGACGAATACTATTAGCCAACCATTTTGAAGAAACAGTTGAAATTTATCATATTTGCTTCTGAGAAACGTAATAGATGATTAACTGCCACGAATGACTTCAAGTGTTCTTTATATGAAATGAGGGCTCTAATTATAAGATCCTAAAGCAATGCTAACTTATAATACCTGGACCAGTCTAACTATGATATAAAGACAAATTTGGTACAGTCCTGGACCACCATCCTAGAGCTGTAGAGTGTCTTAATCCGTTCAATGGTAAAAATGCATCTTATTTTGAGTAGAGGTAAAGTGCTTCAACTTTAATAGCATATTACACATTTTCTAATAATTACATATATGGCTTATATAATCAATGTACTGAAATAAAAATATATTAAGTTGATTTTAATAGGAAGACCCCAAATAGCAGAGAAAACTTGAGAACAAAATAACAAAGCTGGAGGTATCAGAATCCCAGATTTCAAGATACATTACAAATTGTTCCTAATCAAAACAGTATGCTATTGGCACAAAATAGACACAATGATCCATGGAACAGAATATACACTCCAGAAACAAGCCCATGCTTAGATTGTCAATTACTCAATAACAAACAGATAAGAATGGACAGTGAGACAAAGGCAGTCTCTTTACTAAATGGTGTCGAGAAAAATGGAGATTTATATGCAAAAAAAATGAAACTATGTGTATACCACACACACACCCACCCACACACACACACACACACTTTAAAGTGGATTAAAGACCTAAATATGAGACCTGAAACAGCAAAGCTCATAAAAGAAAATAGAGGCGCTAATATCTTGGGCATTGGCTTAGCAAAATATTTATGGATATGTTTCTTCCGGAAGAAAATGTAAAACAAATATAAACTATTGAGGTAACACCAAAATAAAAAGCTTTTCCTTATGTACGTTATTAACTGTTTTATATATTTGGGTGCTTTCATGTTGGAGACATAAATGTTTACAATTACTGTATCTTTTTATTGGATTATCTTCTTTATGATTATACAATACCCTTCTTCATCTCTTTTTACAGTTATTGTTTTAAAGTTTCATTTGTCCAATTGTATTGCTACTTTGGCTTTAGTTTGACATCTATTTGTGTGAAAGATGTTTCTCCAACTCCCTACTTTCAATCTACAGCTGGTTTTGGTCTAAAATGAGCCTCTTGTAGGCAGCGTGTAGACGGGTCTTATTTGTTTGTTTGTTCGATCCATTCTGAAACCCTATGTCTTTTGTTTGGAGTGTTCAGTCTCTTGACATTCAAAGTAATTATTGATAGATACATATTTATTGCAATTGTATTACTTGCTCTGTTGTTGTTTCTGGAGATTTGCTCTGATTCTCTCTTTTTCACTTTTGGTCTCTCCTTTGCACTCAGAGTGTGCTCTTTAATATTTCTTGCAGAGCTGGTTTAGTGATCATGAACTGCTTTAATTTTTGTCTTGGAAACTTTTTATTTCTCCTATTGTGAATGATGGCCTTGCTCGATATAGTCCTCTTGTCTGCAGATGTTTCCCATTCAGCACATCGAATATTTGTGACTCTCTTCTGGCTTGCCAAGTTTCTGTTGAGAAATCTCCAGCTCGCCTGTTGGTCTTCCCTCCTAAGTTAAGGATGTCTTTTGCATTGCTGCTTTTAAGACATTTTCTTTACCATTATATTTTACTAATTTAATTACAATATGCCTTGGTGTTGGGCTGCCTTTATTTCCATTTTAATGGGAGCTCTCTGTGTTTCCTGGATCCAGATGTTTCTTTCCTCCTCCAGATAAGGGAAGTTTTCTGTTATTATATCTTGAAATAAATATCCTTCCCCCTTTTCACTTTCTTCTTCTGGGTCTTCTATAATATAAATGTTCTTACATTTGATGGAGTCACTGAATTCCCTAAGTCTATTCTCCTGTTGCATAAATCTTCTTTCTCTCTTTTGTTCAGCTTCATTATTTTCCATTATTTTGTCTTCTAGATCACTATCACTAATTCAGTCCTCTGTTTCTTCCAGCCTGCTATTCACTTCATCAAGAATGTTTTCAGTCCCATTTATTGCATTCTTCATCCCTGATATTTTTTAACTCTGTGGCAAGGGTCTTATTGATGTCTTCTATTCTTTTCTCAAGCCTAGTGAGTAGTAACCTTATGGTTGCTTTAAATTCTCCATCAGGCATGTTACTTATATCTATTTTACTTAGATCTCTGCTGTGGCCTTATCTTGCTCTTTCATTTGGGATAAATTACTCTATCTTGACATTTTGTCTATGTCAGCCTTCCCTCTGTGTTAGAAAACCCAGCTATGTGTCCTCCTCCTAAAAGTAATGTTGTTAATCAAGAAGAGGCCATGTAGTGCCTGAGCCTGGAACTTCAGGGAGTGTCTCCTTGTGTGCTGTGTGCTTTCTGTTGTTGGGCTCTAACGTTTGGCCAGTCATCTGCAGAGTCCCTGCTGTGCTGTGCTTACTTCCTGACCTGAACATAGTTCTTACTAGGAGTGTTCTGGTCTACTTGTGCAATGAAACCTGATGCCAACTCCACTAAACCCTGCAGAACTCTCTGGTCATGAGACATGGTATGGGTAAGGAATGTGGTCTTCTCTGGAAGGGCCCTGACCTGTTAGGATCAAGGCAAACTTGACTGAGAGGAGCAGTCCTGTCAGTGCACTAGGGGTTGGGGTTTATTGTAAGTCAAGTTAGTCACCAATTGTCCACCCAGCTCCTTCCCTTGGGTGACTCTATGTTTAAGCAGAGGGGCAGAGAGGGAAATGGTGCCACCCAGGTCATCATGCGGAACTTATCCCTGGGTTGCAAGGGTGAGTCAATATTTACAAATCAATCAATGTGATACACCACATTAATAAAAGAAAGGATAGGAACCATATGATCATCTCAATAAATGAAGAAAAAGCTTTTGACAAAGTACAGCATCCATTCATTATAATTACTGCATCTTCTTATTGGAATATCCTCTTTATGATTATACAATACCCTTTTTCATTTCTTCATAAAGAAAGTAGCCTTACAAGGAACATATTTCAACATCATAAAGTCCATATATAAAAGATCCACAGCTAATATCATCTTCAATGTGGAAACACTGAGAGTTGTTTCTTTATGGTCAGGAAGATGACAGGGATGTCCACTCTCATTACTGTTATTTAACATAGTACTGGAAGTCCTAGCCACAGCAATTAAACAATAACAACAACAAAAATACAAGGCATCCAAATAAGCAAGGAAGAAATAAAACTTTCACTATTTCCAGACGGCATGATGATATCTAAAAAAAAAAAGACCACCAGAAATCTGCTAGAACTGGTCAATGAATTCAGTAGAGTTGTAGGATACAATGTCCATGTACAGAAATCTGTTGGGTTTTTTTTATATCAATAATGAAGAAGCAGAAATATACATTAAGAAATCAATCCCACCTATAATTGCACCAAAAATAACAAGATACCTAGGTATAAACCTAACTAAAATTAGAAGTTAACCAAAGTTAGAAGGTCTGTACTCTAAAAACTATAAAACACTGATGAAAGAAATTGAAGATGATCCAAAGAAATGGAAAAAAAATTCATGCCTATGGATAAAAATAACATACATTGTTAAAATGCCTATACTACCCAAAGCATTCTCCACATCTAATGTAATCCCTATCAAAACACCACAACGTTTTTCAGAGAGCTAGAACAAACAATACTAAAATTTTTATGGAATCACAAAAGACCTCAAAAAGCCTAAGGCCAAATCAACCTTGAAAAAGAAAAGCAAAACTGGAGGCATCACAATTCTGAACTTCAAGTTATACTACAAAGTTGTAGTGATCAAAACAGCAGGATACTGACACAAAAATAGACACATAGATCAATGAAATAAAATAGAAAATATGTAAATGAATCCAGTACTATATGATCAGCTAATCTTTGAAAAGTAGAAAAGAATATCCAATGGTAAAAAGGCAGTCTTTTCTTTTTTTCTTTATTAATGTTTTTCTTTTTTTTGAGAGAGACAGAGAGAGACAGTGCGAGCAGGGGAGGGTCAGATACAGAATCTGAAGCAGGCTCCAGGCTCTGAGATATCTGTCAGCCCAGAGCCTGATGCAGGGCTCGAACCCACGAACTGTGAGATCATGACCTGAGCTGAAGCCTGCCACTTAACTGACTGAGTCACTCAGACACCCCAAAAGGCAGTCTTTTCAACAAATGATGCTGGGAAAACTGGATAGCAACAAGCAAAGGAATAAAACTGGACCACTTTCTCACACTAAACACAAATGTACATACAAAATGGATTAAATACTTCAATGTGAGAACTGAAAACACAAAAATTCTGGAGGAGAACACAGGAAGTAAACTTTCTGACCTCAGCTATGGCAATATCCTTCTAGATATGTCTCCTGAGGTCAGGGAAACAAAAACAAAAAATAAACTATAGGGACTTCATCAAAATAAGACGTTTCTGAATAGCAAAGTAAATTGACAAAATTAAAAGACAACATTTGATTGGGAGAAGATATTTATCAATGACATAACTGATAAAGTATTTATTCAAAATATGTAAATAACTTATAAAACTCAACAGCCAAAAAACAAATAATCCAATTTAAAAATAGGCATAAGACATGAATAGACATTTCTACAAAGAAGACATACAGATTACCAAGAGGCAGATGAAGATTCTCAATATCATTGATCATCAGGGAAATACAAATCAAAACAACAATGAGATAACACTTCACACCTGTCTGATTGGCTAAAATCAACAACACAAAAAACAACAGGTGTCGGTGAGGATGTAGAGAAAAAGGAAAACTCTTGCAATTTTGGGGGGGATATAAACTGGTTCAGCTACTCTGGAAAACAGTATGAAGATTTCTCACAAAGTTAGAAACAGAACTACTATATAATCCAGTATTTGCACTACTAGGGATTTACCCAAAGAATACAAATTCAAAGGTATACATGCACTTTGGTGTTTACAGCTGCATCATCTACAATAACCAAATTATGGAAACAGTCCAAGTGTCCATTGGCTGATTATATATATATATTATACAATATATATAAAATACCTAGGAATATATTATCACCTTGATTTGTGGCATTAGTCATTCTGCAAACATGCTTGTAATCCAAAGCACTTGTATATCAAAGTGAATCTCCCCATAAGAAATAGTGGAAATTCAGATGATTCATTCCACAACCCAAAAATATATAAAAATGATTACAGGGGTGCCTCCGTCAGTTAAGTGTTCGACTTTGGCACAGGTCATGATCTCATGATTCATGAGTTCAAGCCCTCTGTAGTGTTCTGTGCAAAAGCTCAGAGCCTCAAACTTGCTTCAGATTCTGTTTCTCTCTCTCTGCTTCAGATTCTATGTCTGTTTCTCCCTCCCTCAGTCTGTCTCTCTTTCTCTCAAAAATAAACATTAAAAAAATAAAAATGACTAAAATAGTATAACATACAATAATAAAGAAAATACAAAATATAAAGAAAATTATACAAATTAACCTGCACTTACCTTTGAAAACTTTCATGGCTGGTGTGAGGGAGACCAGAGAGGAAGATTATTGTGTAGGAGGACTTTCACTATCACTAAAAGAATCACTGCTATCTATTAGCTCAATGGAATCTTTTTCTGCATGGGGGCCATGGATGTTGACTACAGTACAGTATTAATAAACTCTTGTCATGTACTGTATTTAATGTAACTGGCAATAAGGCAGCAGAGTAGAGTCTATATCTGCAAGCAGCCTGACCTAGAATGAAGCAAAGCATTCCTAAGCTTCCTCTTGTATGGAAAAACAAAGGACCGTCCATAGGTGCTTAGAAGTGACAAAAAATACACTAGTGCCAGTTGTGGGCACTCTCTGATGTTCTAAAAAATCACTAATTTCTGCCAAACACCGTGTCCTGAGACCAAACATTTGAGCCTGGGAAATGATCACAGAAAATCCAGAATGAGCTAGAAGGAGAGACAGAGAGAGAAAGAGGGAGAGGGAGGGAGGGGGAGAGAGAGAGGGAGAGAGAGGGAGAGGGAGAGAGAGAGAAGAGAAGATGAAGAAGGAGGAGGAGGAGGAAGAGAAGGAAGGAGGCGAGGGTGGGAGGAAGGGAGGGAGAAAAATCATTGTCTCAGTTGTGATCATGTGATGTTTGGCATCAGATACTACTTGTATTTTAGGACATCACTTATTTATCAAGTGAAAATTTTTTAGAAATGTTTGCTTGTCTGGTGGAACACTCACAGAACAAGTTACTCACAATCCACATTTTTACTGAGTATTTGCATATATAAATATATGTAAAAATTATGTATATATTATATCTATATTTTATATATATATACTTGAATATTACTCAGCCATAGAATCGAGTGAAATCTTACCATTTGCAATGACATGGATGGAGCTAGAGTATTATGCTAAGTGAAATAAGTCAGAGAAAGACAAATATCATGATTTAACTCATTTGTGGAATTTGAGAAATCAAACAGTTGAGTAATGGGAGAAATAGAGAGGGGGGCAAACCAAGAAACTGATATAGAGAACAAACTTATGGTTATCAGAGGGGTGGTGAGTAGGGGAATGATTTAAATAGTTGATGGGGATTAAGGAGAACAAGTTGATGAGATTAAGTTATCAGCACTGGGTGTTGTAAGGAAGTGTTGAATCATTATATTGTATACCTAAAACTAATACTATACTATATGTTAACAAACTGGAATAGAACTAAAACTAAAACAAAAAAAAAAAATCAAAAGATCTTACAGAGCAAAGGGAGCCATCACAGAGACAAAAATACAATCTAGTAAATTGGAGGAGATATTTGCAAATGTTATATTAATAAGGATTTAATATCCAAAATATGTAAAGAATGTATACAACTCAACAGTAAAAATGCAAGTTGATTAAAAGGCAGACAACCTAAATAGATATTTTTCCAAAGAAGACATATGCTGGAAGCCATTTCTGAAGTAAGGCAGGCCAGGGCGCGTGGGTGGCTCAGTCGGTTAAGTGTCCAGCTTCGGCTCAGGTCATGACCTCATGGTTCATGGGTTCGAGCCCCACATCAGGCTCTGTGCTGACAACTAGCACAGAGCCTGGAGCCTGCTTCGGAATCTGTAACTCCCTCTCTCTCTTACTCTCCCCTGCTAGTGCTGACTCTCTCTGTCTCTCAAAAATAAATAAAAAACATTTAAAAAAAAAGTTTTGAAGTAAGGTGGGCTTGTAAGGCAGGGGCCTCCTGCTGTCAGATGGTGACCTTCCACTCAATTTCTGCTTGAGCACCTACCCCCAAGGCACCTGACTGACTGGTATCAGACCTTGTGAAGGAACTTATAGGATTTTCCTTTGTGATTATAGGAGCAAATATTACATTTCCAAAAAAACCTGTTTTTCTTCCCCTGGAGAAAACAGGCTGTTGACCCTGCTCACAAAGAACTAACTCTTGCTTTTGCTATGCCTTGTATTTAAATGCTAAATATCCCTTTCTTCCCCATGTGATAAGCATCTAGTCACCTACTTCAATCACTATTGAAAAAGATTATGCATGAGTCTTCTACCAATCTATGTTCTGGGAAATTTTTACATACCAAAGAATCTGTCATCAAAAATCATTGTCTAAGGCAATTGCCATTCCTGTTTTGTACTCCATACATGTTTTTCAATCAAGAAAGGTGATTCTCTGGTCAGTGCAGAGATGAGAAGCTGAGGCTCTTTCTGATCCCTTTCACCAACAACACCATCCTTCAGGGAGTCCTAGACCTGCTGAGGTTGGACTCTGGTAGACATATAAGTGACAAACAGATGGATGGAAAGATGTGCAACATCACTAATCATCAAGAAAATGTATATTAAACCCAAAATGAGATATCACCTCACACCTATCAAAATGGCTAGTATTGAAAAAACAAGAAATAACAAATATTGGTGAGGAGGTGGGGCAAAGTGGACCCTTGTGTGATGCCGGTAAGAATTCAAATTGGTGAGGTGCCTGGGTGGCTCAGTCTGTTGAGCGTCGACTTCGGCTCAGGTCATGATCTCACAATTCATGGGTTTGAGCCCTGCATAAGGCTCTGTGCTGACAGATAGCTCAGAGCCTAGAACCTGTCTTCAGATTCTGTGTCTCCCTCTCTCTCTGACCCTCCCCTGCTCATGCTGTCACTCTCTCTCTCTCTCTCTCACCCAAAAATAAAAAATTACAAAATTATAAAAAAGAATGCAAATTGGTGCAACCTATGGAAAATAATATATACGGTCCTCAAAGAAAAAAAATCCCTCAAAAATAATATTATACAGTCCCATAGTTCTGTATATTTACCCAAAGAAAATGAACACATTAATTCAGGAAAAGATAAGCATCTCTATGTCTAATGCAACATTATTTATAATAGCCAAGATATGGACGCACCCTTAATGTCCATGGACAGATTAATAGAAGAAGCAGATGGAGTTGATTTCACAGATTATCACATACTCTATTGAGAAATGCACTTTGAAAAAATCAATAAATTGAGGATCAGAGAGATTAATTTTCTTACAATTTATTATACTTCAGACTGTAACTCAGAATCTGAATTAGCTCATGTGGTCCATGATTAGCCAAAATTTTGGAACAGTAGAAAATACCTTGCTGTTCACCTCTTCTCAGATAAAAGGAATTTGGAGTTTTGCCATTGAAATAAAAACAGGGTGGAATATTTTAATAAAAAGAATGGTGCTTGTGTTCCCAGTGATGACAGAACAGAATATGAGGTATCAGAAAATAGTAATCATATAGAGATTTTAATCCCTGTAGGGGTAAAACTTTAAGGTCAAAATGGTAAGAATGCATTTGGTTAGGTACAGATAGAATTTTGTTACAGTGGTAAAATATTGTGGTTACTTTCAGTTATATGAATTTATTTAGCCTACAGTGCAGAATTTGAACAAGTGGTATTCTATACATTATTATTTTCTTAAATTTTTTTGAGAGTGCGTACGTGCATGCAAGTGGATAGAAGAAGAGAGGAGAGGGAGAGGAAGAGGGAGAAAGGGAGGTAGGGAGAGAGAATTTCAATCAGACTTCACACTCAGCATGTAGCTCAACACAGGGTCCAATGACCCTGGGATCATGCCCTGAGCAGAAATCAAGAGTTGGACATTGAACCCACTGAGCCACCTATGTACTCCTGTGTATTATATTTTTACTTTGAATACATATTAATCTCTTGTGTAGCTTTTTTAAATGTGACTTCTTCAATATAGTCTCCATAGTTAATAAAATGCAAATGCTAGAAAAGAACAGATTTTAATGCTTTAGTAGCAGAGTCATAAAAAACATCAGAGTCTTAGTGCATATTCTCATTTTATAAAGACATTCATCTATGTTATGAGTTTTTAAATGGCCAATCATTTTTATGTGTAATGTCACAATATTTTTCATCCAGGAAATATATATAACTTTACTTGACTATTTAAATACCTTCTGAGAAGTTCATAAAAGCACTTCAAGAAAAATTATAATTTTATTTCAATATGTATGAGTCTGTCATTCATTATTCCAGAAAAGGAGTTATGCTCTCTCCTACTCTATATAGAGTACATAGACATTTATCTTAACTCATAAAGGCAGTTAGAATATGTGAAAGATCCCCAAATTTACTAACCTCCACAAAATCAGGCAGGAGTTCTCTAAATGTTGATCCTAAAGAACTAAAAGAATATTGATAAAACAATATTTACTAACCTAATACATAGGTTAAAATAGTCTGTGGTTCAAACATCAAGATTCTCACACTGCACAATATTCCCACCAAAATACTTTTGAAACTTTGATGTACAAAGGTTGCAATAAATTGATTTTAGCAGAGACTGTTCGAAATAATCACTGTAGATTTTAAATGCATATACATGGACTTTGCTTTTTGCCTATATCTGACTTATAATTTATTTGCAGTCAATTATTACCTTTGCCCAGCTTTAAATTCTGTGCCATAAATTAAGCCTACAATACATATTCCATTTAAGAACTCTACTTGTACCTCTAGAAAATTAAGAGTGTAGGAGCTCGGAGCTCTTACTAGCTCATTATCATCTATTCCATGTCAGAGACAGCAAACTTAGAAAGTTCTATCATCTATCCTTTATACATGATTTTTCCTTCAAAGGTCTGGTACAAAAATTATTACACATGCCAGACCACGGACTCTATTTATGCTTATACTTAGTGTGCATAAAAACTGTGGTAAACCAGGATGGTATTGGAGATGGGATCTCTCTGTGTATATACATTTCCATGTATATGAAAAGGTATGAGTGCATATAGAAGAATGGACTTAGGTCTACCTCTAGTGGGAGGGTCAGGAGACATACTTGAAATTTGGAAAGCACTCTTTTCTGCAACTTATTGCAAGTTTTGTTCTTCATATATTTATTTTCTATATCCACTGATTTATCCATTCATTTAATAAACATATCTTAATACTTGTGCCAGGTTTTTTAGTTTTCCTTTTCTTATGTGGATGTCTGGACAAAGAACAGAGGGAGGTCTTAAGAAGTAAGATATGCCTCAATGGTGAGTGTGGCATTGTGGTATATGGCCAAAGATGTTTATTTTCAGTGATAATGATAACAAAGTTAGGGAAGAAACTCCTGCCTATTCATCAAGAAAATGATGTAAGAAAAATTTTTAAATGATACAGTATAAACCAAATAAAATGGTATAGAAATGGACAAACAGTGAAGATGTGAAGGATAATCTATACTACTTCCAAGTAATTTCCAGACAGAGGCTATTTCTACTTACCCAAGTAATTTCCCGAGGCTATACTAAGGATATATTTTGAAATTTTTAAAAAGTCAGATTAGAATGTTTGCCTTCAAATAAAAGGTACTTAGAGATATAAAAATAAACATCTATATACTCCAACTTCAAGTAGAATGTCTGTAGTTGACAAGGACAGATAAATAATTATAATAATCATGTATAAGTACAGTGGAGAAAGAAAGAAAATGGAGAGTATATTTCTAATCAGTGATAGAGAAGGAAATGATAGAAAAATATAAGAAATAATTTATAAGAAGTAAATACTGAGAACGTTTCAGATTTGAAAAAGGTACAGTTACAGTTTTCCTACGGAATATTTAGATTTAATCAATTAATGGCACAGAAGTTAGGGCTGAACCATTGGTGAAAACTAGTACAGGCACAGAAATCCACACATAGCTATATTATATTAAAACTGAAAGACCACAAAGACCAGGCTGAAATAAAGTAAGCTTACATAAACCAAATTACAAGCAAACTTTGGATGTCAGAAGGGAATAGACTAATATCTTAGAATTATTTTGAGACTAAAATTATGGCAAAGATTTTATATGTAATTCAATAATCTTTTGCAAATGGATTAACACTGAATTTTTCTAATAAACAAAAGCTGGAAGATTCTGTCTCAAATTCACCCTTATCAAAGGAAGTGGTAAATGGTGTGCTTCAGGAAGAGAGACGATGAATGCAAAATGAAAATTTGAGATGCAAGAAGGAATGATAAGCAAGGTAGATGTGAAGTATCTATTTAAATCTAAATAAACATTGACTATGTAAAACAATTGTATCTAATTTGAAAGATTATAAGCACAGACTGTTACACAAAATGAGTTGTAAATTAGAAGGACATGATTGGAATTAGAGCATTATCATGCCATAATATTTTGGAAGAAGCTAAATACATTAGATATTGTTATTTTTAACAATCATAACATTAGATATTAATTTTTAAAATAAATTACTATGGTAGGAATTCAGTTGATTTAGGTTTTTTTTAAGTTTCATTTATTTTTGGAGGAGAGAGAGCATGCATAAGCAGGGCAGGAGTAGTGAAAGATGAAGAGAGAGCGCACACAGGGGAAGGGCAGAGAGAGAGGATGAAAAAGAATCCCAAGCAGACCCCGAACTGTCAGAGCGGAGCCCAATGTGGGGCTTGAAACTACAATTCACAAAATCATGACGTGAGCAGAAATCAAGAGTTGGACACTTAGCCAACTGAATGACCCAGGCACCCCTAACCATTGTTAATTCTTTAAAATTTATTTTGAGAGAGACACAAAGAGCCAGTGAGCACATAATTGGGGGAGGGGCAGAGAGAGAGAGAAAGAGAGAGAGAATCCCAAGTGGAATCCTTGATGTTAGCGCAGAGCCTGAACTCGGAACTCAAACCCACTATTGTGAGATCATGAACTAAATGGAAATCAAGAGGCAGACACTTAACTGACTGAAGCACTCAGGCATTCCAGATATTGTTAAATTTTAAAGACAGTAAAAAGTAGAATAAGTAGAAAGTAATAAATAAATAAAAATGAAATGTATGTTAGTAAGTGTAATACAGATAAATTAACATAGACAATGAGAGAAGGAATAATAAGAAATAATTTTGGGGCACCTGGAAGGCTCAGTCAGTAAAGCAGCTGATTCTTGGTCTCTGCTCAGGTCATGATCTCATGGTTTGTGAGTTTGAGCCCTTCATCAGATTCTGCACTCCCTACTCAGAGCCTGCTTTGGATCCTCTGTCTCCCTCTTTCTGGCCCTCTCTTGCATGTGCTCTCTTACACACAAAAATAAACCTTAAAAATATCTTTAAAAAGAAATAATTTGGATTGAAATGATTAAATAACAAAAAACTGCCAAGAGGTTTGGGAACCAACTGTGTATCAAGATTGTATGTAATATAGTGCATAGTAGAGATGTGAAAAGGTTTTAAGTAAATCTAAAATAACCACCATTGTATTTAGAGTAATCATATCAGGTACACTTAATTCTTCTAGGTTATTTGACAATGTCAGATTACTAGAAAGTTAGAAGAAACCGTTATTAAAGATTCTTTAAAAAATGAAAACAGAGGTGGCTTGGTCAGTTGAGCCTGTGACTTTAGCTCAGGTCATGATCTCATGATTTATGATTATGAGCCCCACTGGGCTCCCTGTTGTCAGCACAGAGCCTGCTTCAGACCCTCTGATCCTGCCCCCTTCCAAAAATAAATAAACATTTTAAAAAATGAAAAAAGAAGTGACCAAATGAAAAAAGTACAAGTTTAAATTTAAAAGATACCTCTGGGTATAGAATCAGGGAGCATACCACTCATGGTGCTTCTGTGAGGTGAGTGCTTAGAAATGTAACACATTAGTCATTGTACCACTATGCTTCCTGAGTGCTTAATACTACACAAAAAGGAAACCACTAGTGAGTGAAAAACAGGATGAAATTCTCCTAGAAAATGTCTTTAATTTTTTTGAAATTAATTGCAATAAATACAAAGCAAAAGTTGAAAATATTTGAATGACTCTGTTGTTTAAAAAGAATAATCTTTCATTTTCAAATAACGATCTTATAGTTCTGAGACATGGAAGCTCATTACAATCTTGAGGGATTTTTACTAGTTATTTTCATGACATGTATCCATATACTGTATGAAAAGGTGAAATTATTTCCAACTGAGCAGTTAGTATATGAACACAGACCTTATTGTTATAGTAAAACAAGGAAATCAATGATGCATTTAATCTTGAGATCAATTTCTGATATGTGTTTAATGGACAGCTCCATACACAGAAAATAACCTCAAGGTTCATATGTCTCATACATATGCAATCACCATATACAAATATACACACTGTATAAATAATTGTGTAGGACTTGACTTTTTTTATTGGCTGAAATTATTCCATAGAATAATACAAAGGAAAGAATATATACTCCGTTTTGTACTGTTTTATTTTTAAATAAAGTTTAACTTTTATGAAGATCTCCTTCTACTTTTAAGATTTAGGAGTGCTTTCCTTTTTCTCTAAATGTAGGTTTCATTTGGTTCCATACATTTGATAAAGGTCAGTATGGATTCCAAGATATTTTTAGCATGGAGAAGCATGCAATATTGCAAATATTTGGCTCAACAATATATCTTGATATTAGATACAAATAATAATTGTTACTATGATACTCTCTTATAAAGACTAAAAATGTATCTATAAATTATAATGAATTATCAACAATGACTAAATTACTATTTGCTGCGTGTATTGAAAGAAAATCATTATTTTATTTTAATTGGATTTGCTTTAATTACTACATTGCGGGTGTGACACTGTAGGGAAGATAGTTTTTGCACAGTTGAGACACTTAAACAAATTTACTGAAATTTGAAATCTGGGCAAAAAACATGTTTTGAAAGGTAATTTATGACTAATTAGATAGAGCCCCAGAGAGATTTACTTCCTGAGCTGTGTATTTACATTTCAAGGTAGGCTGAAACCTGGGACCTTGAAGACATTCTGGGTTGTAAATCTGGTGACAATAGACCTATTTATCTTTCCCCTGGAGAGATTTATTTATACTCCATGGAGTTAGAGTAAGATGCCAGGATCTTCCCCATTACATTTCCAAGGAGACTCTTTCCAGATGGGAGTAATACGCCATGCAAATAAGTGATTGGATTCATTTTATTGGGGGTTTCTTACACCAATATAGATTGCACAAGTGTGCTGCATGACATTTGTGTCCTGTTGCATCATCTCATGTGCAAGAATTATGGAACAGGAGGTCAGTAGTTATTGTTTGCTGTACATAAGGAAGAATAATCTACTTTGCTCTAGGTACTTATCCAAATACTCAACATTGATAATATAACATTGATAATATAAATTTAAAAAATTTCACAGGGGAATTTGAATAATAACCTACATGTAGATTAGCTAATTAAAAATGTTTTGCTTATTAGCATATTCATATATTCAGTCATATACCTAAATTTTTTTCAGCTGTAAGAATTCTGCTAATGAAAAACCTATAAGCACTATTGAATAGAATTCTATATTGCTCTTTTATCCAGCTTTATTAAGCTATAACTGAAAGTTATATATTCTTTAGTACTGCAGAACTTTTAGTATACTAGCATGCAGTGTGATTTAAGAAAGAAGGCACTAAGTGACAACAGTTGAATATTGTTGCATCCTCACCATAGGTCCTGCAAATACACTTTTCCCATAGAATTACCTGTTAATATCTCCACAATCTTATCTTCTGGACACTACAGTTTGGGAATAACTTTATGGTGTCGGTTACGTTAATTCTCTTCAAGGTGAAATTTTAGTTACAATCGTTAATACCGCCAAAAGGTAAATATAAGGTTTTAAAACATTTTAACCCAATTGTTTTCCAGCCTTCTTGTTTTTGTCTAAAATAAAACAATCCTTAAGCTGTATGTGTCTAACAGCAGAGCATCAAACTCAAACTAAGTGAGCGAAAAGCTAAAGGAACCGTAAGAAGAAATAGATGAATCCACTATCATAGTTGGAAATGGCAACAGCCCTCTATCAGATAACGGCCGATCCACAAGCAGAAAATAAGGATTAAGTTGAACTCAGCACCACCAGCAATCAGCCAGACACAGCTGACCTCTGTAGCCTGCTTCTTACAACAGCAGAATACACATTCTTCTCAAATTCACTAAGATAAGTCACCACTGGGTCATAAAACACACTTTAATAAGTTTAAAAACATTGCAACATACAATGTTTCCTTTCAGACAACAGTGTATTAATCTAAAAAATCTCTAGAGGAAAATGTTCTTTTGAAATAATATTATTTCATATCATATTTCATATCAAATATAAAATTTGCTAACAAGTTATCAAAATTTAAGGGATGCACTAAAAGCAGTGCTAGAGGAAAACATATTAATTAATGCATATATTAGAAAAGAAGAGAGACCCCTGGGTGGCTGTCAGTTAAATGTCTGACTTCAGCTCAGGTCATGATCTCACAGTTCGTGGGTTCAGGCCCTGCGTCTGGCTCTGTGCTGACAGCTAGCTCAGAGCCTGGAGCCTGCTTCTAATTCTGTGTTTCCCTCTCTTTCCCCTGTTTGCACTTTGTCTCTCAAAATAAAAATAAATAAATAAATAAATAAATAAATAAATAAATGAACAAACAAATAAAAACATAAAAATATTTTTAAAAAGGAAAAGAAGAAAGATTAAACATCATTAATTTAGGTTTCCAACTTTGGAAACTAGGAAAAAAGTGCAAATAAAATTCAAAGTAGACAGAAGGAAAAACAAGAATGTAGAAAGTAATGAAATAAAAAAATCAATAGATAATATATCAAGGAAACTGCAATGTGATCCTTTGAAAAGATTAATAAAATTCATAAGCCTCATAAGAAATGACTCAAATTAATAGTACAGAAATAGAAGAGAACATCAAACAGATATAATGAAAATTAAAAGATAGAAAGAAATACTATGAGCAACTATATGCCCACGTATTTGGGATGGTAATAGAAATAATACAAAAGTATCCATATCAGATAATAATTCAATGTGTCTTTATTTTCAGATAATATTATTGTATATGTAGAAAATCCAGAGAAAACTAGAATACAATTGACAGACCTAAAAACTGAATATATTAATCTTTGAAGATATTAGCTGAATAGATAAAAATAAATTATAATTTGATATACTCACAAGAAAAATTTGATAATGAAATTTTAAAAGTAGATTAATTTGTAACAACTTCAAAAAGTACTCAATTCTCAAAGGTAAATTTAACAGAAACACATTTTTGTATAATAAAATTAGAAAAGTTTGCTAAAGGAAATTAAAGATTTAAATAAATAGAAATATTTCATGTTCATGGATCAAAAGTCTCAACATTATCAAGTTGGTAATTCTCTCCCAATTGGGTTAACATTTCAAAAAAAAATCTTTTCTGTAGAAACTTATAACAGTTAAGATAAAATTTACATGGAAATGCAAATGATGTAGAATAGTAAGATAATTTTGAACTAAAATAGTATAAAAGACTTATCCTACTCCAAATCAAAGAGTCTTCAAATGTAGGAATAACTGCAAATAGCCACAAGACAGTGTGATGAGAGTTGTACAGCTCTACACATGTAATAACATCATTGAATGTACACTGTAGGGATGACTTTCATAGTACTTAATTATAATTCAATAAAAAGTTTTAAATTAAAGAATAACATACTGAGGCATAAATTTTAAAAGACATGAAATAACTCTACATAAACCCCACACAATTTGAAAAAAGAAAAATTAAATAAGATCTAACTAAAGGTACAGTGGTCCATGTTTAAGATTCAATGTTTTAAAAAAAATTACTATCTTTCACAAATTGATTTCTAAATGTATGCAATATTATTGACAGTATGAGAAAGTTTTATGATGAATTTAGAAAATTGATTTTAAAATTTTATGAGAAAACAAAGGACATTGCCTAGCCAGGAAAAGAAAAAAAAGAAGTTGACAAACTATAAATCTATTAAATTTTTTAAATATTTTATTTTTGATACAGAGAGAGACAGAGCATGAGAGGGGGAGGGGCAGAGAGAGAAGGAGACACAGAACAGGAAGCAGGCTCCAGGCTCTGAGCTAGCTGTCAGCATAGAGCCTGACATGAGGCTCGAACCCAGGAACGTGAGATCTGACCTGAGCTGAAATCAGAAGCTTAACTGACTGAGCCACCCAGGTGCCCCACTTTTTTTTATTAAATTTTTTAAATGTTTTAACAAACTATAAATCTAAAGGACTTCTGCTACCTACTTTTGGCTATAATTTAAAAGATAATGTTATGATATAAAAATAGACATATGGATATTGGAGCAGAATAGAGAGTCCATAAAAAGTTCCAGATTTATATTAGCAATTGAATTTCAACAGAAGTTCCATAGTAATTCAATGGAGAAAATATGGAATTAAAAATACATATTTGGTGCTATATAAAGTAGGCATTTGTATGGAAATAAAAGTACCTCATTGTTCCATATTATATACAATAATTAACTTAAAATGAGTTATATAAACAAATACAACATAAGCTAGGTTTGTTAATTTTTAAGAGGATAATGGGCAAAAATCTTAGTGACACTCGGCTAGGCAAAGTTTTATACTGGACACAAAAACAGTGATCTATAAAATATCTTAGAGAAAACTCTAAGAAAATGAAAAAGCACACTTATTAACAAGTTTTTTGTTAAATAAACATTAAACTGCTATACTCAGAGTATAAAGAAATCTTACAATTCATTAATAAGATAGCAAAAAATTCCGAAAATAGCAGCATACTTGAACACAGATTTCACAAATGAAAATTATATTTAAGAAGGCAAAAGAGGTTCAACAGGTCTTGTCATCAGGGAAATGCAAGTTAACACCACTCCATGCCCATCACCATGGCTAAAATTTAAATGCCTGGCAATTCTAAGCACTGCTGAGGTTATGAAGCAAACATATTTCCCAACCACTATAGGAAAAGTAGTCCAGTCACTTTGCAAATAGAGTACAAGTATCTCAAAAGGTGACATGCATTTACTATGTGACCTGGCGATCTCATACTATATTTTGACAGTAAACGAATGAAAATGTTTGTGCATTTACACTTGAATATCCCATAACAACTTTACTCAAAAATAGGAAATGATCTGAATATACACCAACCAGTGAATAGAGAAACAAATCACAAAATATTATTCAACAATAAAAATGAACACAGTGGTCATGCACAGAACAACATAGACGAGTCTCAAAAGCGTGCTGAATGAAAGAAATCAAGTATTTATATGAAATGCTGCAAAGGCAGAACTATAGGTATAGGAAACAGAGGATCATTTGCCTGGGATTAGTAATCAGAGGCTGGATTGACTCTGAAGTCGCATATGGGCAATGTTGTAGATGAAATTGCTCCATACCTTGGTAGTGGTGGAGAATTTATATCATTGTATGTAATCACCAAATATCATCAAATGGTTCTCCCAAATAAATTTATTCATTATGCTTTAATCTTACCTTACTAAGGCTATTTAAAAGTTACAGCACAAATCACAGGTTTTAAAAAATATTTTAATTTATTTTTGAGAGAGAGAGAGGAAGAGAGAGCACATGCGAGTGGGGGAGGGGCAGGGAGATTTGGGGACAGAGGAGCCAAGATGGGCTTTGTGCTAACAGCAGAGAGCCCAATGTGGGGCTCGAACTCACAAACCACAGTATCATGACCTGAGCTGAAGCTGAATATTCAACTGACTGAGTCACCCAGGTACCCTCACAAATACAGTTTTAAATCTAGAATATGGTAGCATTTTATAAACTAAACTACAAAAAATAGAAAATAATGAATAGTAATTGGTATTAGTTAATACAGTGAATTAATATTTTTGTTCTCCCAGGGGAAGATTTTGAAGAATCTTTCAATACTTAACTGAAAGAATACATAACTATGAAAATGTCATGATTTTCAGGAAATCTATAGTTAAGAAACTATACAAATTCATAGTCCAAATCAAAACATCTTTAAGAATAACAGGGAGAAATTTAATAATTATATTGGGACAGCATATGTAAATTGTTATTCCGTTGGTTACTTGAATTCCTATGTTTACTTTAATCAGGGAAGAAAACAGTGGGTTTTCAGAATTTGGGTATGAACTTTTCTCTAGAAGTAGACTCTTCTTACTTGCCTGTCTGTGACCTACATTAAAAGGTCATTTTTTATTTTCATTAAAATAAATATTCAAAGAATACAGCATCACCATCACTTAGCATATATCTTTTTACTGAAGGACATGTTAGGCATCATGTTTTAGATACATGATGCCTAAGTTACTTAATTGACAGTCTCTAATAAGCACAACACTTGGGCTTGCATCTGTGTCCTAAATACTGACATATTTTTCTGAAATTCAGAAATCATTTGAAGTAGAAAGTCTTTTAATATAAGTATAGAGGAAAAGATGATTGCTCAGTATGTTAGGAAATGAATGTATGACTTTGTAAGTGTATGCTTTATAGCTAGATTTTAGGGTGTATGCTCTTTAATCGTTTTCTACCCAATTTCATAGTGTTTTTTTTTTAAACAGGCTTTTTTGAATACACATACACACAGAGCAAAAGAAGTACTTGTTTATATGGAGGTTTAAAGTCAAGTAAATGTAATTTTATAATAAATTACTATATTTTATTTGTGATTTTATTATGAGAGGATTGTAGCATATAGTTTACATCTGGAAGACATACAAAATGTTTTTTATTGTTTTTATGTATGATATTTGGATGTAAATGAATGAGAAAACTATTTCTAAATGATTATAAAAATTAAAGAATAGGTGGAGGAATGGATAAAATAGGTAATGAGGATTAAAGTGTAACATACAGAGTAATGTATAGAATTGTTGAGTCACTACATTGTACACCTGAAACCAATTTAACACTGTATGTATTCTACTGGAATTAAAGTATACTATAGTTGAAATTGAACACAATAAAAATTATTGAATAGCTTCTACAATTAAAGTGGTATATAGTCATTTGAATAATCTTTAAATATTTAGACGTGTGTGTGTATATATGTGAATATTAATTATTTGATAGAAGATTTTAATTAAAATTTGCCACCTGCGACCTGTTCCCATTTTTATCCTAATAGTTGTCTCTTTACTAATTCTTGAATTGCTTGTAGGTTTCTGGGACAATTAACATATTTCAAAAACATCAAACCATGAAATATTCCCAGATATTCAGAAAAAGAATGAGATTTTAAAAAATATTTTTATTTAAAAATTTTTTAATGTTTTTTACTTATTTTTGAGAGACAGAGAGAGACAGCGTGAGCAGGGGAGGGTCAGAGAGAGAGAGGGAGATAACAGAATCTGAAGCAGGCCCCAGGCTCTGAGCTAGCTGTCAGCACAGAGCCCCATGCATGGCTCGAACCCACAAGATCATGAAACCACACACTTCACCGACTGAGCCACTCAGGCGCCTCTGGAATGAGATTTTTTAAGGCATTTATAACATGGATCAAGTACATTCATTCAAATAAGTATTTGTTAAACTATGCCCTGCTCAACTTTACACTAGAAATTCCTGTGGTTTATGAAAATTCTCCCTCAGATAAACTTATCTCTATAGACTGGAACAATTTTTCAGATTTTACCTACTAGATCACAATTGTTTTTCCAGTTACTTGATTGCTATTTTATTTGTTTTATTTAAATGTGATTCCAGGAGACTAGCTGTCAATTGAAAAACATTTTTATGAAAGCGAGGCTAGTATATTGATAATGTGTTAGTCCACTGTTGGTAAATATTTGGAAATCAGAACAACTTACTAAGGTTTTGATAATTGGGCAACCTATTTCCTTGGCCACCTAATTCTTTACCAAGGAATTCTTTCAAATGCAAAGATGTCCATAGAATTTGTGTTCCTCTGGAACTTGTAAAAAGATTAAAAAATTATTGGTATTTTCAGTTCACCTCCAGTTATTTTTCAACCATCAGGATAGTTATATACACCTTGGTTCAGAAAAAGTAGATAAAGAGAAGTGAAAATATGTCATAGGTTTTGTGTACCTTCAACTTACAATGAACCAGAAGAAGACTCTTGACTTCCCACCCACATCATTTTACATTATGTCAAAATGCAATAGGGTATAGTTATGCAAAACCAAAATCTAGTTATATTTCCTAATATCTAGCAAGGTAGGTGTTATCTACCAAATAATCAACTAACTAGCATATTGGAAGCATACAATGTGGTCAATGTGATATGTGTAAGACAACACACAGATGAATAAGCACTATCATTCCTCAAGAAAGTCTACATTTGTGAGAAAGAGAAACCCAAACACACCCACTCACATTTCTGTATGGAAGGTGAGATAGTGCAGTGCCATAGATACTTCCAGTTTACTGAAAACACACAGGTCACTCTCAGCCATAGAGGAAGCCGACAATGAAATATGTTTTATCAGATGATTATCAAGGAAAATATATTGTTATAAAATCTGCTGTGATGTTCATTCTGTAAAATAATTATTATTATCATCATCATCATCATCACTGATGTAAAAGTAGGTACATGTGAGTTCTAAACTAAGCTGCCTAGGTGGCTCAGTCGGTTAAATGTCCAACTTCTGCTCAGGGCATGATCTCACAGTTCATAAGTTCAAGCCCTGTGTTGGGTTCTATGGTGACAGCTCAGAGCCTGGAGCCTGCTTCGGATTCTGGGTCTCCCTCTCCCTCTGCGTCTCCCCCATTCATACTCTGTCTCTTTCTGTGTCTCTCAAGAGTAAATAAACATTAAAAATACATTAAAACATCAAATGATAGTGTGTTGAACTCTGTTGGAGCCAAATCTCTAGAGAAGCTGGTGAAAATGGAAAAAAGTAAAAATTCAACCACTAAAATCTCCAAAAATGGTTCTCAGGACATATCACAAGTAAAGAAACAGTCAAGATAATCTGCTAAAACTTGGCAAGAAAAGTGATAGTCTGAGGCCTTTTAATTTTGATCTCTTTGTCCCCTCCCAGCCATTACAACCGAAACTCCAGTCAGGATAGTACAGCCAAGAGCTCAAGGCTTCTTACCACCAAATCTTCTAGTCATGGAATATGGTATATTCCTGGGTGGGGCTGGATATCAGCAATTTTCATTCTCTCACCTCACATTCCCTGTCCCATTACTTTTGTTAGAAGGGACTGTCCTGGAATACAGATGAGAAATTGAGGGGTCAATAGTTCTAGTGCTGTCATGATCTACTGAAAATGCTGGAGTCCTGATCATTTTCTCCCTGGGCTATTTACAGGGTGGAGTTTCCACATTTAAAATACATAAGCTAAGAAGCCCAGAAACTATCACCACTAGCCCAGTGTTCAGCTTCTAAAGAAGGGATATCATTCAGAAAGACACATACTGCCCCCGCTCCTACCTCTACAGCCATGGCTCACAGATTTTCTCAATGGGGAGAAGAGCTATATAACACAGAGTTCCAAAGCTCTGCTTGAAGGAACAGACTTCTTTGAAACAGTGTGATAAAGTTCATGCCTAAGGGTGCTTCCAAAAGTAATGAATGTTTTTTGGGGAAAGCAATTAAGAGAAGAGATGTGGCTTCATTGGAGATACCAGGGAAATAGACAACCAAGAAGAGATTTCCTGGGAGCAAAACAAACCTTGAACACTGAATTCCTAAACTGTTTCTGCAAAGGAGTGCAAATTTAATTGAATCAGTCTGTGGGGAAATGTATGCTCCAGGGCATTACTGAAAACAGAACTGCATTAAGTGAACACTTAGCAGAACTTTACAGTAAAGCTGTATGTGGTCAGGGAAAGAGACAGTCAAAGAGAGCACTACTAAAGCCATTGCCAGTATTGCCTGACAGTGCACATGCCCAAGGCCGCACCCTGAGGAACAATATCAGGTACTTTGCACTGTAGGGGAAATACACTACATTAAAATAATTCAGCCAGTCACGAAACAAATGAAAAAATTAAAAGTACAATAGAGAAGAAAGGGCATTATCCAAAGCTGTACCAATATATTATCTAAAATGTTCTATTTTCAACAAGATACTATATAAAGAATCAGGAAAATATGACCCATAGAGAGGGGATAATCAGCCAATGGAAAGAGGCTGGGAAATCAATCAGATATCAGATTTAACACAAAACTACATCGTACTAAGTAGCATAATAAATACATGCAAAGAATAAAGGGAATCATGTTTAAAGAAATGAATAAAGCTATGAAGATAACATTTCATTGAATAGAAAATATAAAGATAGGGAAACTATATTTTGAAAAGGCCAAATGTAAAATAATTGAAATGAAATTGTATCAGAGGAGATCAACAGAAAAAAGAATTAGCAAACATGAAAACATCAAGACAGATCGAAGAGATTATGCAATCTAAAGAGTAGGTAGGGGAAAAGCCTTAAAGAAATGTAGGGTACTGAAGTACATATTGAGCACACTCAAGGTCAATACACAAAAATCAATCACTTTCCATAAGCAATGTAGATATGAAATAAAGAATATAAATGCAATTAAAATAATATCAAAAAGGATAAAATACTTAGAAATAAATTTCTAATGAAAGAAGCCTAAAACGTTATTCTTTGGAAACTATAAAAACATCACTGAAGTAAATTAAAAATAAAATTTAAAAGAAATTGGTAAAGTTTATGAATTTGAAAACATAATATTGAAAATTTTAAATAACAATGATCCACCAAATATCTACAAATTCAATGAAATCTGTCATTTTTCTAATTGGTTTCTTTGTAAAACCTGACAGGCTGATCCTAAAAATGATGTAGACTTATTCAAGGGACCCAGAAGAGTAACAACAATCTTGAAGAACAAAGTTGTATAACACACAACTGATTTTAAAAGTGAGCACAAAGCAATGATACTCCGAAGAGTGTGGGCTAGTATAAGGATAAACTAAACGATCAATAGATAAGGATTGAGAGTCCAGAAAATAATTTATATTTATGGTAACTTGAATTTCAACAAGTATGCCAATACAATTTGATAGGGTAATTTTTAAAAAGTTTTTATTTAAATTCCAGTTAGTTACCATACAGTGTAACATTAGTGTCAGGTAAATAATACAGTGATTCAGCAATTCCAAATAACACCAGTGCTTATCATGACAAGTGTACTCCTTAATCACCATCACCTGTTTAAACCATCTTCCCACCAACCTCCACCCCCCCCCCCACCCCGGTAACCATCAGCTTGTTCTCTATGGATAGAGTCTGTTTCTTGGTTTGCCTCTCTATATTTTCCATTTACTCATTTGTTTTATTTCCTTTTCCACATATGAGTAAGATCATATGATAATATGATATTTGATTTTCTCTGACATATTTTGCTTAGCATGATATTCTCCAGCTCCATTCACATTGTTGCAAATGGCAAGTTTTCATTTTTTTGATGACTCTGACAGCTGGATAGCCATACGAAGAAGATTGAAATTGGATGCCTATGTCATAACATACAAAAATTAACTCAAATTTAATCAGAGCATAAGTATCCAAACCAAAATTATAAAACTGTTACAAGAATCATTGGGCAATGTGCTCTTTTATATGACATGAAAAGTCTAAGCAATTCAAAAAATTAAATTTACTTTATTGAAATAAGCAGCTTTTCTAGCAAGAGAAACCTAATAGGGGACCATGGGAAGGGGAAAGGGGGGAAAGAGTTGAGGAGAGGGAGTGAGGCAAACCATGAGAGACTTTGGAATGCTGAGAACAAACTGAAGGCTGAGGGAGGAGGGGGGAAGGGGAAGGGGGGATTGTCATGTAGGGCAGCACTTGCAAGGAAGAGCACTGGGTGTCATATGAAAACCAACTTGGTAATAAACTATTTAAATAAAAAAATAAAGTGAAAAAAAAGAAATAAGAAGCTTTTCTAACTTAAAGGACACTATCGGTTTCATGAGAAGGAGCTCTGCATGGAGCTCTGTGCTGACAACTCAGAGCCTGGAGTCAGCTTCGGATTCTGTGTCTCCCTCTCTCACTGACCCTCCCCCACTCATACTGTGTGTGTCTCTCTCTCAAAAATTAATAAAACATTAAAAATAAATAAATAGGGTGGAGCCAAGATGGCGGAGAGGAAGGGAGCTCTGTAAACTCCCTCCGCACCGTTTTTCGAACTGAGAGGGATATTACGTTCACCTGAGAGAGCGGAAGGAGAAAATATGAACTCCAGAGGGAATAGAACCTCAAGGATACCTGAGTGAGTGGGGGCGAACGGGGGAGATCCGAGGACGGGCCAGCCCAGGACGGGCAGGGGAGGTAAGATCCCCAGCCCAACGTGGGGCAAGCGCGCAGCGCCCGACAGACAAAGGGAAGAGACAGTCGGAAGGCGCTCAGAACTGTCTCTGGGGAAGAGGCATAGAACGCTGGGCTGCGCGTGGAGACAGAAACCCACTCCATAGATAACTGCTGGGCAGCCGGAATCCCGAACCGGGGTGGCGCGACAGAAGGAGCAGCCCCCAGCCCTAAGCCATCTCGGCGGGGAATCAGGCCCCTGTGGCGGCGAGAAGCGGCTGCGCCGGGCGCGAGCAATTCGAACCTGGTTTTGGGAACGGGACCACGGACCGCATTTCCACGGCGCACCTCGCCCCCTGCACTGCACGGACTGCGG
>NC_043702.1:40112767-40156209 GCF_006229205.1 Suricata suricatta
GGGGGGAAGACAGGTGGTGGTGATGGTGGAGGGCACTTGAGGGGAAGAGCACTGGGTGTTGTATGGAAAACAATTTGACAATAAAATATTATGGGAAAAAATAAATAAAGTGAGAAAAAGCTAAAAAAAAAAGGACACTATCAAGAAAGTAAAAAGAAACACATGAAATCCTAAATATATTTTCAAATCATAGCTCATAAGGGACTTGTTTCTAGCATAAATAAACTCTTACCATTCAATATTAAGAGAGAAGTAATCCAATTAGAGGTGGACAAAATAATTGAATGGACATCTCTGTAAAGAGATATGCAAATGACAGAGGCACTAATCATTAGGGAAATGCATATCAAACCATAATAAGATGCAACTTCATAGTTACTAGGATGACTATTATAAAAAAGATAATAATAAGACTGCACAAGGATGTGGAGAAATCAAAACCATCATACTGTAGGTGAAACTACAAAATGGTTCAGACACCTTGGAGAATAGTCTGCCAGTAACTCAAAATGTTAAATACGGAGTGACCATGAGACCTACTAATTCTACTCCTAAGTATATCCCTGAAAATGAAAACACTGGAAAAATTATGCATGAAAATTATAACAACATTACTCATAATAGTCAAGGGTTGGATACACTTAAATGCCCCACAACCAAATGAATGAATAAACAAAATGTGGTATGTTCACACAAAGGGATATTAGTAATAAAATGAATAAAGAAAAGTACATGCTACAACATGGATGAGACTTGAAAATATTATGTGAGTGAAATTACTACATATTTATGACTTTATTTATATCAAATGTCCAGAATAGGCAAATCTGTATAGACAGAAAGTAGATTGGTAGTTACCTATCATGGAGAGGAAATGGGGGATGATTAGGTGTGCCATTAAAAAAATTTTGGTTTATTTTTGGAAAAAATTCCTGAAATTGATGCAGTGATGGTTGCAAACACTATGAGTCTAGTAAAACAAAGCAAAACAAAACAAAACACATTAAGTGACTGGATATTATAGCGTATAAATCATATCTCAATAAAGCTGTTACAAAATTAAAGTAAATGGGACTTTTGCTTCAGAGATATGATTGTCTTTGTAGGCATCAGTTTGCACTGAAAATCTCATTTTATGTGCCACTATCAGATATATTTAAGAGAGTCTGGTATTTTTTAGACA
The DNA here is from genome assembly GCF_006229205.1 of Suricata suricatta. Lineage (NCBI taxonomy): Eukaryota > Metazoa > Chordata > Mammalia > Carnivora > Herpestidae > Suricata > Suricata suricatta. The sequence continues at coordinate 40,113,951 of NC_043702.1, forward strand.
TAATTCATTTTGCCACATATTTTTTAATATCTTTCTAAAGGATAGAACATATGATGTAATATATGAAAATAAGGCAGATATGAATTGTTAGAACATCAATTTAAGATTATGTTAAAACATAATCTTAAAAGGTGCTTTATTTTGCCACTTTAGACCTTATATTACCAAAATTTCACTTTAATTAAAAATATAACAGTTACACACCTCAAGTTTCAGAAGTCCTATTATTGCCCATTATAGTATTATTAGTCTTGAATCATTTGAAGCTGAAATAGTTACCTTCTGTTACTAAATCTCCATATATGAGTGGGTATTTAATTTATTCCATATTTAATTATTGGAATATAATTTCTCAGGTGAACGTTTTTTGAAACCCATGACATTTTTAAATTGATTTTAAGAACACCAAGAAAGAACATAAATATCTGGATGTTAAATATCATACTACTGAACAATTAATGGGTCAACCAAGAATCAAAGGAGGAATAAATAATACATGGAGACAAAATGAAATGAAATCACAACAGTCCAGAATTTTGAGACACAGTAAAAGCTGTTCTAAGAGGGAAGTTTAAAACATAAAGACCTACCTCAAACAACAATGAAAAAACAAATAAAAATCTGATGTTGCACCTAAAGGAGTTACAAAAAGAATGAGTAAAGCCCAACGCTGTAGAAGGAAAAAAAATAATAAAAAAATAAAGCAAAGCAAAAATAAATGAAATAGAGGCTTTAAAAAAACAGAAAAATTCAATGAAACCAGGAGTTGGTTCTTTGAAATGATAAACAAAATTGATAAACCTTTATCCAGACTCATCAAGAAAAAGAGAGGACTCAACTAAGTAAAATCAGAAATGAAGGAGAAGTAAAAATTAACACCACAAGAACATAAAGGACACTTAGAAGAAATGGATAAATTCCTAGGAAGATATTCCAAAACTGAATCAGAAGCAATAAAAATTTAACAGACTGATTACTAGCAGTGAAATTGAATCAGTAATCAAAAGCTCCCAACAAACAAAAGTCCAGAACCAGATGGCTTCACCATTAAAAGAAGAAAGCAAGAAAGCAAGCAAGAAATCAAGCAAGCAAGCAAGAGGGAAGGGAAAGGAAGGAGAGGGAAGGGGAGGGGAGGGAAAAAGAAAAGAGAATACAAATAAAAATATACATCACTATCGCTGATGAACACAGAAGAAAAATTTCTCAACAAAATGTTAGCAAATCAAACCTTACAATATATTAAAAATAATTCACCACAAAAAAGTGAGATTTTCCAGGGATCCATGGGTTGTTCAATATTTATAAATCAATGTGATATATCACATTAAAAAGAGGAAGGATAAAAGCACATGATTATTTCAATACATACAGAAAAAAATTACAAAATACAATATTAATTCCTTATAAAAACTCTCAAAAAATTGACAACAAAGTAGAGAAAGAACATACCTCAAAGTAATAAAATTCCTATATGAAAAATCCACAACTAACATCATGCTTAATGGTAAAAACAACAAACAACGATGAGCTATAAGATCAGGAACAAGACAAAGATGTTGACTCCTGTCAATTACACCCAACATAGTATTGTAACTTTTAGCTGCAGCAATCAGACAAGAAAATAAATAAGAGGCTTCCAAAGTGGTAAACTGTCACTATTGGCGGATGTCATGATACCAAATTTAGAAACCCCTAAAGACTCCACCAAAAACACATCCATGCACACACACACACACACACCCTACTAGAATTGATAAATTCATCAAAAACAAAGGATACTGATTATACAGAAATCTGTTTATTTCTATACATTAATAATGAAGTAGCAGAAAGAGAAATAAAACAATTCCAAATTGTTTATTAAAAAAATACCTAGAAATAAACTTAATCAAAAAGGTGAAAGACATGCACTCTAAACATGTAAAATATTGATGTAAGAAATTGAAGATAACATAAACCAATGAAAATATATCTCATGCTTTTGATTTAGAAGACCCAATATTGTTAAAATATCCATACCACCTCTAAGTAATGTACAGAATTAATACAATTTCTATCAGAATATCAACATTTTTCAAAGAACTAGAACAAATAACCCTAAGATTCATATGAAACCACAAAAGACCCTGAGTAGCCAAAGCAATCTTCAGAAAAATGGGCAAAGCTGAAGGTATCACAACCCCAGATTTCAAGATCTATTATGATGCTGTAATCATCATGTATGTACTGGCACCAAAATGGGCAGATAGATGTATGGAACAGAATAGAGATCCCAGAAATAAACAGAATAGAGATCCCAGAAATTAACAATTATATGGTTAATTAGTCTTTGACAAAGGAGGCAAAAATATCCACTGGGAAAAAGTCTCTTCAACAAGTGGTGCTGAGAAAACTAGAAAACTACGAAAGAATGAAACTGGACCACTTTCTTACACCAACTCAAAACAGATTAAAGACTTAAAAGTGAGACCTGAAGCCATGAAGCTTCTAGAAGAGAGCACAGAAAGTGATTTCTTTGACATAGGCTATAAACATCTTTTTCTAAATCTGTTTCTCAGTCAAGGGAGACAAAAGCAAAAATAAACTATTGGGAATACAAGGAAAAAAGAAAAACAAAACCTTTTGCATAGGAAAGGGAAACATCAACAAAATAAGAAGGCAATCGACTACATGGGAAAAGATGCTTGCAAATGTCACAACAAACAAGGGGTATATGTCCAAAATATATAAAGAACTTATGCAATTCAGCACCCAAATAATCCAATTAGAGAATAGCCAGAGGACCTGAATAGACATTTCTCCAAAGAAGACATACAGATAGCTAATAGAGACATGAAAAGATGCTCAACATCACTATTTTCAACAGAAATATACAAATCAAACCATGATGTGGTATCACCTTACACCTGTCAAAATGGCCAGAATCAAAAGGACAAGAAATAATAAGTGTTGGAGATAAAGGAATGCTTGTGCACTGTTGGTGGGAATGCAAACTGACTCAGCCACTGTGGAAAGCAGTATGAAGGTCCCTCCAAAAATGAAAAGTAGAACTACCATATGATCTAGTAATTCCACTACTGGGTATTTGCCCAAAGATAACAAAATCACAAATTTGAAAAGTTATACACATCCCTGTGTTTGTTGTAGCATTATTTACAATAACCAAATTATAAAAGCAAACCAAGAGTCCATCAATAGATGAATGGATGAAGAAGTTGGGCAGGGTAGGTATATGTAGGTGTGTGAGTGTGTGTGTATAATGGAATATTACTTAGCCATATAAAAATAATATCTTGCTGTTTGCAACACATGGATGAACCTAAAAGTCATAATATTAAATGCAATATGTCAGAGAAAGATAAGTAACATTTGACTATTAATATGCGGAATTTAAAAAACAAATGAACAAAGGAAAAACAAACACAGACAGACAAAATTTCCCAGTCTCTTAAATACAGAAAACAAATTAGTGGTTGCCAGAGGGGTGGAGGGTGAGTGGATGGGAGAAATAGATGAAGGGGATTGAGAACTTTATTGTGAAAAGCACTGAGTAATGTATAGAATTGATGAATTATTATATTGTACATGTGAAACTCATGACACCATTTTTTAAATTATACTTCAATATATAATTAAATTTTAATTTTCTTAAGATTAATATAATTTAGCTTGAAAATAACTATATGAAAATTCATTTTTCAGTTTATTCTACTTCTTATAGCCTTATATTTTACTTCTGTCTATCAGAAGATTTGTGGACTATTAGAAAACAAGCAGTAATACTGATGGAATGATTTTGGCTGAAAATTTACTTTCTTCTCTATGTTTTTCAGAATTGCTTGGACAAAAGAAACCTGATTTTGAAAAGAGAGAAAAAACACAAAACTCAATCATTTCTATCAGGCTGATGATAGGTACATCTTCCAAGGAAGTCCAACTTTAAGTTTGTAGTTCAGTGAGAAGTGGTGGTATAAAGCAAGTAAGAAGTTTGCCTTTCGGAGTAATTGAGGCTCTTGGTGCTAAAGTCAATAAACCTGCAGATTGGCAATTGAATACAACTCAGCAATAGCATAATCTGATGATTTAAAGGCTGTGACCATAATGGTTAAGAGCACTCTCTCTGGTTATTGTGTGTAATAGAACAAAGGGATCACTCCCTTGGAAAAAAAAAAAAAAAGAAAAGGAAAAAAAAGAAAAAAATTTCATTGGCATCAGAGTTCAATTAGTACATCTTATTTTAAAATGATCAACTTGAAATAAAAATTTTAATTTCTGAAATTTGACCTCTAATTAAAAATACCTCCCAAAGAATTTTTACAAAATGCAAATCATCACAGGCTATTAATGGTAAATTGATATGTAAATGAAAGAGACACAACTCTGCTATTTATATGTGGCCACTGTGCTCAACAGTAAAAGTTCAATATGTTATATTTCAAAACCTGCTTTCCTCCTGTTGTATCTGTTGCTTTTTCATTCTGAATTCCTACATTTATAAGGTAAATATCTTTAGTGACATCTTTATGTACCTGTTTTTCTTAGTTAATATATGCCAAGTGAAGTTCAATTTTAGTGCCATTATATTCTTAATGAATTAACTAAAATATCATACTCTGGAAATGTTAAATTTTGATTGTAGCCTCAATCATATATTCTTTTCCTATTACAATTAAAAGAATGTGAATATTTCCTATAGTAGGTCAGTGGGGCATGAAAAGGCTGGAGAAGAACCTAAGAAGATACTTTATGAGACAGATCAGCTTCTCTAATTATTCCAGGGAAGCTACCACAAACATGACCTACTTCAGGTTTGGTCTCCTACCTTTAGAATTTGAATATTTGTCTCTTAAATATATATCTAAAAAGAATGATGGTCACTACTTCAGTACACAAACATTAAAATGCAAGGGACAGAAAAATCAATAAACTTTGGACATGGAGTAATAGAAATTACTCATTCTGAATACAGATTGAAAAAATAAAAATTAACAGACTCAGAGATCTGGGAAATTATAAAAGATGTGATGTTTATGTCATATGCACTCCAGAAGGAAAGGAGAAAGTGGGTAGGGCTGAAAAAATATAGTTGAGGAAGTAACGGCTAAAAATGTTTCCAAGTTGGCAAAGGACGGTAACCTACAAATTCAAAAATATAGAACTGCACAACACCTTCTATCAACAGGTTCTAACAGGCATTTATAGAACACTACACAAAGAAACAACAGAATGTATATGATTTTCATGAGCTCCCACACATGTAAGAAGATATACCAGAATCTGATCAAAAACAAACCATGAAAAATATAAAACAATTGAAATTAACAGTGTGTTTCTGTGACCACATTTCTCTGAGCACATTTCTAAAAAATCCATGAATCAAAGAAATCTTAATAGAAATTAAAAAAATATATTTTTTAACCAAAAGAAGGTGGTGGTAGTTTTTGTTATTGTTGTTTCCTCCCTCTTCATCAGCCCCCTCCTCCAAATCATCTAGTGTATCTGGCAGACCTCCACACACTGTGACTTGAGCAATGTGAGCACTCTTCAGAAGCAGGTACCTGCATTATGCCAACAGTCACAATGGTTGCCAAGGCTGACATTGCTTCCAACTGGCCTGGGAATGATCCAGCTATGTGGCTTAGATAGGATCACAGGGAATATTTAAGAGATAATTTCTTCATACTTAGAAATTATTTTGTTTAAGTGCTTTCTAATGCAGAGAATTTAGGAGAGGTATTTTTTTTAGAATTTATTTTAGAAAAGTTTTAAAGTAAGTATCCTATTTGTGACATTTCAAGCAAGCTTTATTTGAAATTGTTTTATCACAGTTAAAAATAATGAAAATCAGCATATATATATTTATATACATGGTTTTGTCAGAAATTATAAATATATATTTAAGTTATTTTAAATAATTTATAAATCATTTCTGTACTTTGTTTTATGTTATACATATATATATTTTTACATATATATATGTGGTATATCTGTTTTTAACATTAAGTGATTTAAGGTAGTTGAATATTGACATTTTTGTATTTAAAACTTCCCTTATGATTAGTACTAAGGACAATGTTAGGGGCCAAATGTTAGTGTCCACCAGCCCAATTCATATGTTAAAATTCAACTCCCAAATAATGGCAGTTGAAAGTGAGGCTCCTGGGAAGTAATTAGTTAATGAAGATCGAGTCCCTATACGTGGTATTAGTGCTTTTAGGAGAGAAGAGAGCCAGTTCACTTTCTTCCCAGGATGTGAGGTTATAAGGTTCGAAGTCAGTCTGCATCCCACCAGGAGCTGACCATGTCTCATTCTGATCTTTCAGTTCTGCCCTCAAGACTGTGAAAAGTAACTTTCTGTTGTTGGCATATCACCCAGTCTATGGTATTTCACTGTAGCAGCCTGAATGGACGAATAGAAAAAAACACATGCACTTTGTAAAGTATAGAAAACTAAGCAAGATTTAAAAATTATTCTGGGACCCCTGGGTGGCTCAGTCGGTTAAGTGTCCGACTTTGACTCAGGTCATGATCTCACAGTCTGTGAGTTTGAGCCCCGCGTCAGGCTCTATGTTGACAGCTCAGAGCCTGGACACTGCCTCAGATTCTGTGTCCCCCTCTCTCTGCCCCTCTCCTATTTTTTCCCTATCTCTCTCAAAAATAAACAAACATTAAAAAATTTAAAAAAAACCAAAAAACTATTCTGAAAAAAATACTATTTGCATTTCAAAGGAATGCAAATTTATATTAAATTTTTAAGGGCATTCATTTATAGTAACTGTCCAAAATAATATCAATGATCTCTTCTACTGGTTATAGTTTTCAAATATAGAAAGTAATAATTTCAAAAGCTTTGAAAATGCCTATCCCTGATATCCAAAACTGGTTGTTCTAAATGAATTTATCTATGTTCTCAAATAATAATTATATTTGAAAGATAAAAGCCAATAGAAATATGATTTATGTTTCAAAAAGCCAATGAAATACTGAAGGAAGAGTAATTGTCACCAAGGTAAAATGGAAATCTTGAAAAAAATGAAAAATCACATTTGTAAGTTTACTATATGAACATAATTATTTTAATAGCTAGACAAAGAGTTTGTGACGTTATGATGAATAAAAAAGTATGTTTTTGTAAAATGAGGGGCAAAAAGCAACAACATCAATATAGCTAACAGATCATTTTACTGAAGCAGAAAATAATATATTAGAATAAAATATCAAATTATATTGTTTATTTTCAATTAGTCAAAAACTAAAACATATACAATAAAACATTATGTATTATTCCTATATTTCACACTTATATCCATGCTTCCTACAATTCTGTTTTTTGGGGTAGCCACTGCTACTTTTTCTTTATAGTGAGTTTATTAAAACTCTCAGATCTTTCTCTCACATGGGATTCTTATTTTTTTCCCTTATCAAGTAATTTTGCAGCTAGTTTTTAGACCTGCACATGTGATTTTGCAATCATTCTGTGAAATGTCAACTCTTTTAATTTCATCCACTTTCTATTTTAGATAATGTGACTGAGACATTTATGTGCTAAAATTATTCCATGGAGACAGGTTTCTGCTCTTCTAACCTATATGAGTCCCCATTACACAGATATCCTACTCTACTTGTCATCTTTAGGGGATCAAATGCTTACTCTCATGTAAATACTTGATATTTTTTGATCAAAGCAATAAAACAATAGGTATTGGGTTACTGGGGTTGTAAGCATACCTAGAAATGCACATATGAAATGTTTAAAAACTGATTTAGAGGGTTCTCGTGTTAGTAATATAAAGAGAGAAGTCACAGAAAGTTCACAGAATAGTTATCTGTAATCAGGGTAACAGTTAAATTTCCAAGGTAAGTCAGTAGAAATAACTATAAATATCCTCTGGAGGTTTCCTTTATTATTTAAAAAAATAATTGTTATTATATTCCAAAATATTAACACTGTAAGCAAGTTCTAATTTATTCATTCAATCTACGCATTCATTCAACATTTATTAAGTGTAGGATATTGAGGAGGTGCAGAGAATATAAAGAACTGTTGTCTCTCTCTTCAAAAAACTGACCTCTTAAAATGTAATTCAAAAACTTGCACGATAATTTAAAAATTTTTAAGTACTATGACATTGGAAAGGTTATGAGGAGATATAATTACAACTGACAGATCAACAAAAATACTCAGAATCTGGTTCTACTGCTTGGATACTTATGTATGTTACACCTATTCATTGCAAAGGTGTTCCTATACCCATTTGTTCAGTTTAATTATTTAAAAAGAAATTAAGGTGCCTTTGGACTCTCACAAAAGGTGTGTTAAGCATTCCTATAAATAAATAATAATAATTTATTTCATATTAAAATGTAATACATATACATACAGTGGTAAATAATACATTATGATTTATCAGATATTCCCAAATTAGCCCAAGGACAAAAGAAGGAGATACAATAAATAATGGGCATTTATAAACAGTTATCCAGTACCTATGTAGAAGTAGTGCATTATTTCTTAAAGTTTCCATGTAAGCATTTAATCAAGTAATTTTTCCTATTAAATATTTTACTTATCTTAGAAAATATAATTTACATTGTATGCAGATGGCATTTTCATTATTAGTTATTTCATTGATTATTTTTCTTGACTTTTCATTTCTAAGTTTCAATTCTTTTCCCTCTTAGAAAGTGAAATTATAACTTTTTCAGTTAATCAAAAAAGGTAATTAAGTCAGAACTTTGCTAAAATGAAACATGTATATAAAATAGAAAATAAGATTATAATATTCACAATAAATAAGCTGAAGAATTCACAATAAATAAGCTGTTCAAAATGTCAGACAACTTTTTAGACACTGAAAAATAGATCAACTAAAAGTAGATTATTCAATTTATTAAAATAGTAAAACAGATGAACTAATATGGACATATTAATTCATATAGTTTGCCATTAAATAAAATAAATATTTTGTGATTAAAAATGTAATTCAATGGAATTTTGTTAAAGGTCTTTTGTCTCATATTCATCAATATTCTGAGATTAAATATAATTTATATAATACTATAAGGGTTAAATATTATGTATATATATGCACAGAATATTTTGTGTCCACCACTTTCTGAGTACTAACTTAGATGATTTCACATATATTATCTACCTAAGTCTGAAAACAATTCATTGTAATTAGAATTATTAATCATCATCAAGGGTAAAAGTGAGGTTTAGAAAGACTAGTAGTTTTCCCATGTACATTTCAGCAAGTGACATTATATTATGAAAATTTAACTGTAGAAAAAATATTTCTTACTGAAACTACTTGACTATATAAGAGCCAATTGGAGCCAAAAGAACATCTGATTTAAAAATGCAGTATTGTAATAATTTACGGATGCGTTTTGGATAGTGACCATTGATTAGAAAAATATGTTGTACTGGGAATCTTATTTATGTGAAAAAGACTATCTCATACACTGATTACCATAAAAGCTTTCCCTTATAAGTATTTTGGAACTTTAGAAGGAAAGAATGGCCCAGTTGAAACCTCCTCCAATATTCAAACTGATGGGAAGAACAAGATTATGTCTAACTCTTCTCGATTTATAGATTTACACACCAAATTCACTGAACAGCCCTAAACATTCTCTCCACTCTTACTCTACAATCATTGTGAGAGAGTCAAATGCATTTAATACAACTATTATTGAAAATCCCATTTTGTGTAACATTAAAATAAACATCTCTTTGTATATTTTGAAGGACAGTTTGCTAGTCCTTCACTACTAGTGTAACTTGTGTTTTGGTTTTTCTTTTGCATAGTAGATGGACTCCATTAACTACTGTTTTAATCTAGTTTTCCTTGAAGTTGACTAGTAAGCAGATTAAAAGTGCTCTCTGTCCAAGAATATGCTCTCTGTACTGTCAACTGGCTCATGTAGGGATCAAATGCTCAGTCTTACGTATCAAGAAACAGAGTCCCTCATATACAGAATGGATAATTACACTTTCATGAATTTGTTAGGAACAAAAAATTTGTGTAACAGAAGATTCATTACAAAATCCAGAAATATTTAAAAGCAATCTCTTACAATAAAAATGTTGAAACAGCCTGAAATATTTCCCTAACTAAAAAATACAAATGGAAAACATTCCACTTGATTTTTATTTTATAAGCTTAGAATGCATTTAAAATTTATAGTTTCCCTAATTCTAAAAGGAAAGAAGCTTCATCACCCAGTGTAAACACGTTCCTGACTAACTTCCTCAGATAAAAATTGAGAACAAAGGTAAATTCTACAATTAGTTGTCCAGGTGGAAAACGAAAGTCTCCATGAAGTCTCAGAGTTAGTTTGATTTGGTAAAGGTGAATATATCAATTACTTTTTTGGAACAAGGGAAACTTGTTACCATAACAGCATATCTGCTTCTTTGATTTCTGTACTTTTTCTTATGTCATCCCCATAATTAAAGGTCATGAGACTTTGGTGCTTATTGTGGCTTTGGTAAAAGATTTATTCACAGAAAAACTTTCTGAAACATAAGAATACAGAATATTTAGACATTTATCTCTGCTTTCTTAGCACTAGTTTTGTATAGAGAGTCAGGCAGACCTGGGCTCCCATTCAAACTATCATCTACAGTGTATGTTAACGAACTTGGATTAAATAAATTTAGGGGTCCCTGAGTGGCTCTGTCAGTTGAACAACTGACTTTGGTTTAGGTCATGATCTCATGGTTCGTGGGTTCGGGCCCTATGTCAGGCTCTATGCTGGAAGCTTGGAGCCTGGAGCCTGCCTCGGATTCTGTGTCTCCCTCTCTATCCTCTCTTAGCCTGTACTCTCTCTCTCTCTCTCAAAAATAAACATTAAGAAAATAATAAATTAATTAATTTTAAATAAAGCAAATTATCTTCTTTACTAGCTCTGTGGAGAATTTACTTTTTATAGCACCGTGGAGTTGATCAATGGAATTATCTCAAAGGTTTCATGGCTTAAAATTATAAGGCATCAATATAAATATCTGAACACCCAAATATTGATTATCTGGCAGCTTTAGACAGATTGGGCAGTCCTTCATCTCTGTTTTTTCAGTGTCTGCTATCCTGCCACCAAAAATATGTTTGCTAAATGAAAATGTGTTCAATTATTCAGAAATCACTTATGCATTTTTTGATACTCTCCTACTGACAAAGAGGAAAAAAGTAGAGTCTGTTCTAAGTAATCTCACAGGGCTATTTGCCAGATGTTTGATATAAGATGATCATATCAATGGAAAAACTTCCAACTGTTATGTGTTTTAATAAAATAAATTCCCAAATGTGAAATAAAATGTACAAATTCTACGCTTCATTTATCATTAAAGTAATTAAAATGCTTATAGTAATAAAAATTTGTTTTGTTTTGAAATAGTGATGTTTTTGATATAGATATATTAAGTTAAACATTATTTAAGGTATATATCAGTAAGTGTTTATACAAAAATACTTAGGAATACCTGTTTAACAATATTTAAATCTTCTTTCTTATAAGTATTTAAATAGCAGGTTACTTTAGAAACTTTATTCCTTTAGGTTGATATACTAAGTTTATATTTGTGCAATCATTCTCTTAATAATTAAGGGATCCTAGAGTTTCTGAATTTTGAAATCATTAGTAATAGATCACTTCAAATGAGAACACTGCTGTTATGACTAATGAATTAATTGTTAATGTTTATAATATATGATATTTTTCAATAATAGAGAAATGAATATGTATGACAATTCATCATCTGGTTCCCAATAGAGTATTTTTAAAAATCAAGATAATTATATCTTAATTGCCCATTTCCTTTTTGCATATTTTAATAACATTCTGAAGCATATGAAAAATATTAGGGTTCAGTTATAGACGCTTACTGTATGATGACAATTTTCCACTTCCATAAAATTCTAATGTGTGAACATTTCTAGCCACATGTGCTAGTGGAATAACTGAGGCAGGTAATGAGAAGATACTGTACTTCTATCTCTATAATAACTTTCTCAAGGGAAGCTTGTGTAGTTTTCATCTGTTGAAGGAGTAATCTGAAGATATTCTTTATTATCATATAAAGAGAACCTATAACCATAAATAATACACATAATCTCAAAAATTCATATGTATAGCACTGACCATTATCATCACTCTGTTAGACTGCCTAATAAGGTAAACATGCAGCAATTATTTCCTTAATGTATGTTTTCTCTTTATCTCTCCTTTCTTAACCAAAAATTAGACACATAGTCATATTTGACTCTCTTGCATTCCAGTTCCTTTTCCCATTACAACTTGAGAAACATCACCAGTAAGTTTTTGCTTCCATTAATTTTCATTGCAAAAATTTTCACATCAAATAACCTCAAATTATAAGTAACTACCATTTGGCTACCTGCCCATATTTACCTCTTATTTACAGTTGTACAACCTCCAGTTAGAAGGATGAGAAATAAATTATAATGACTGAATAAAATTTCCAAATTGTTTCTCTTATAACTTGAATTCTTTTGCTTCTACCAAGGGGAAACTACACAAAGTGTAGGATATCTAGTTAGCAAGCTCTATAAACGGTTTAATTTTATTGTATAACTTTTTAATTTTAAGAAAACCAATTATTGTCTACCTACAAGTCAAAACCTTTAGTCTTAGATTCATCCTCCCAAATATTGTTCTACTTTGTTTTTCTCTGTTTGTTCTTCAGCAAAAATTAAGACTATTTGGCTTTATCCTATCTCCAAAATGGTAAATGGTAATACCCAATAAGCCACAGAAACAATCCATATTTACCTAAGAAGTGTAAAAATTAAAACAAAAATAATAAAAATAACTTATTTACTAAAGCACACATTTAATGTTGCAGTTTTGATAATATTGGGGTGTTTTTGAGGTTTTCTTCACCTTTGGGCTCTAACAGGATATCATTCTCAGAATTTGAAAGAAGATATATTGTGAGTGTATTATCCCCAAAGTCAATGTATATTTCTTTTGTTGATTAACACAAAAATATTATTTTTAACCATATGAGGTATTGAAAACTTCTGAATTCTTCTAAAGATTTTTTTTATGTTTTTACACCTCTCAGACAACTATATTTTAAGTGCAATGGAAAGAATAAATTTTCCTGTGTTGTCACCTCTCCAAGAGTTTTCCAGTCTAGGAAGCAGAGAAGACCTTCACAAGTGAGAATACCAATATAGAGTTGAATGGTTTTTAAAACTTCATTATTACATAATTTAAAATTTTTGGTGATAGAATTGCCATGGTGTGTGTGTGTGTGTGTGTGTGTGTGTGTGAATGTTTTATAACGTGGTGCAAAATTATTTTATTCATAGCTTATGAAAATACTGTCTACAAGTAAGTTAGTTCAATATTCATTCTAATATGGTTCTGCTTAGTTGTTGAAGCATGTTTTTTCTCTCTGACCAGTTAGTTTTCAGGGAGACTGACGTTCATCACATTCAGTTAGGAAAAATGAGAAAATATGAATGATCTGAGATAAACCTAATACTTTAATACATTAATAGTTTAAAAGTTCTAAAAGCATGTAAATGCATGCTAACACTGACATAATAATACATTAATATAAAAATATCAGAAACTCTAGTCTAAAAAACTTTGTGTTTCTTATTTCTGTAAAGCCACAGGTAAAAGTACAGCCAATAGTATCAGTAAATGTTTATATTGTGTAACTTAATTGGGAAAATTAATTAGAAAACTATGAAAGCCACATTTTAATTCTAATGATGTTTTATAGGATTGATAAAACACTATTTTTCTGGCACAATGAGGAAAAATGTTCTACATTATTACTTAGTCCTTTGAACAACTCAACCTCAAACCCATGGGACTTGGCAGTGGTTCGTGAGAAAAAAGCATTACCGAGTACATTTGACTTTCTGAAGGGCAAAGTTATATAATGTAAAAATATAAATATAGAAAATGAGAAGGAGGTGTAAAAATTAGCAAGGACAAATAAATACTATCTAGCCATCCCATGTGGTTAAAAATAAGCTTTTTTTAAAGAAAATGTGATTCAGCAGAGACAAAGCCAATATTTGGTAAAATGCACAGATATAAAAAATAATCAAAATATAACATTCAATGGAGAGAAAATATTTGGAAGGCATGAATGCCAAGGATACATGGGACAGCGGTACAGAGGAGATCAAATGAGAGAAAGAGATGAACTGTAATAGAGATTGTCATAAAATGGATTAACACCAACTCCAACAGGAATCTTTATTTTTACCCCCTACCCTGTCCAAATATGAGCCTATCGAAAGCAAACAAAGTCTGCCTGCTCTGCCACCTGCAACCTGCCTCAATGAAGAAATGACCCCATCAGTCTGGATTTCATGATTTTGAGTTTCAACCAAATGGTCTCAGCAGGAGCTTACAATAATATTCTGTGCTCTACCCTAAACCATTAGCACCCTGCCTTATACCTATTTGAATTTTATTTTCTTCTTTCCTCCAGCTTCTTTAAATTGCTATTTTTCCTTGTTTTATTTTCCTCTCTTTGGTCTTACTTATATAAAATTTTTTATGTGTCAGTGCTTAGCTTTGATTATCCTCATGTTACAACTTACCCTATCCATCCTTAGCTATATTTTACTTAGACTTTTGTATTCATTCCCTAATAAGACTTTATCGCCTGGGTTTTCTCACAAGTGGCTATAGAGAGGGATATAGCTGTCATGTTATAATTTGGTATTTTTTTTAAAGAAATAGACATAAGAAAAGAATACTTTAATAAACAACAATGGATCTATAACTCAGATTCAACAATTATCAGATACTCATGTTTCATCTTTACCTCCACTCACTCTTCATCCTAACAACTTATATTGAATTCTCAACCCAACCTATATCCAATCAGTATTCAGTTTTATAACTTATGAATTTTTAAAGGATGCTTAAAATATGTTTAATAATAAAGACAACCAGCATTCTGTTTTTACTTTTATTTGCATGTATTTTATCCAGAATTTACTCCCGGGCCATAAATTTTTGTTTCTTCAGTTTCTTCTGGGCTATCTTTTTCTTCTGTGCAACTTCCTCTTCTGGTTTAGGAACAATCTGCTCTTTTTCAGTGAGAGGATCATCTCACTGTGGCAGGGAGAGCTCACGTACGGGTTAATCCGACCATGAGCCCTGTGAGTTCTACGCTGCATCTTGGGGGCTTTGTTCACCTGGATGTGCTCAATGGCCAGAGAATCTACATCTAAACCCTTAAGTTCAGCATTACTCTCGGCATTTTTAAGCACGTGCAGTAAAATTTCGGCGCTCTTTTTGGGCCACCGACCCTGTGTCCAGCCCCGCTGTTTGGCCTGGGCACACCTCCCGACTCCACCACCGTGGCGGCGGAGCGGCACACACGGCTTCTGCAGAGCGACATCCTTAAGATACGTGGTGGCTTTCCGGATATGCATACCCTTGATGCCTGGGCAGTCTCACGGGTGTTCTTAAAGTGAACACGAAGATTTGAACCTCTTGATTTGCATGATTTTGTCCGGTTTTCCGGGTCAAGTGAATAGCGAACCATTTTCAGAGATCACCTCAGGCCGCTTACGGGAAGAGTAAAGAGTTTACATTTTAATAGATATTCCAATGACGCCAAATTAACTGGTAAGTGTCCTGTTGGTTTTGCATGTTGGGTTTTACATGTTAGCCACTTTAACAACTTATGTTCCGTTTCGAATCACACTTTAGACAGCAGAATTATAATAAGACTAAGCCATAATATGTAAGGGGGTTAATGGTGAACTCACTTATTCTAAAACAGTTACTGCATGTTTGTGCAAGCTGGGTTCGTCTTTAAATTCAAAATTGTATTTCCTAGTTTAGTGTCTTAGGCAATTATATGCTTGAAGAAGAAATTACCCTTAGAGATACACATGAAAAGGCAATGCTTTCCTAGGCTCCAGCATTGCTGAATTAACTAGAGTTAATGATACTACAGAGGAAGAAATGGAAATCATGTTCATTCAGAAATCTTTAGAAATTGCGTTCAGAGATCTTTAGGTCATTGACTAGCAGGCCTTTTATTTATGTTTCCATCAAAAGACTATGTTTGACTGTTTCAGAGAGTATCCAGCTGAATTTTTTTTTAGCTTCCAAAGGAGAATAGTTTGAGATGCTTTTAATTCCTCCAATACTAGTAGAGGTTAATTAGATTTCTACTACTCTATGAAGGGAGGAGAAAGTCCACAGTATAGCCATGAAAACATTTATATTTACTATTCCATCTGATAGTAATACATGTATTTTGTGTTAGGATATGTTCAGTGGATCTTACTCCCTCTATGCTGGAAAATTATACCTGAAGAAGGGGTAGAAAGACATTAGTAGTCTAAGGAACTTGATTTTGGTATTATACAGTAACCTTTTGCTGTTAAATTTTGGACAAATTTCTTGAACTCTAAGTATCTGTTTCATCAATTTTGTAATGGGTAAAACAATATTTACATCATAAACCTGCATAGAATTATGTGGCAATTCTTCAAACATTTGGTAAAACAGTAAAAAGTATAAACTAATGATTTAAGAAGCATTATTTTGGGGAATGTAACAAATTTCAAGGGTTTCCCTAGTCTAGCATTCTGCTTCTAAAAAAGAGATTCCTTTTATTGAATATCTAGTATACGTCAGGAACTTACTACCTTTTAATGTATGTGTATGCAGTCATGTGGTACAATTTAAACAACAAAACTGTAAAGTTAGAATTTGAGACCCATTCTACAAATAATAAAATTAGTTTCAGAAAGGGTTCGTTACTTCCCACCTGTTTTCCACATGGTCATAGGAAATACATCAAAGAGAAAAATGATAACTTTTCTTTTACTGACCTGACCATAGTGTTTTAGAAAAAAATTTGGATTTTAAGATCTTTATCATCTGAGATAGTACTTAAAGAGACTGAAGATGAGATGTGATTATTGTCACAGAGGCTTAAAATTACTTAAGACCTCTGCTTCCAGGTATGATAGAGTAACTGGCACCAAGCTAATGTTCTTGCCTTAAAAAAAATCATGACGTGAACAAAAATATAAAGCATTTGTTTAAGTATTATAAAAGAAACAAATACTGCAGCATTGAGAGAATAGAAAGAAACTCAGTAAGGGGCTTCAGATGGTCTTGGCTCTCGGGCTAGGTACAATTTCCTGCTAATGGCACAGGGGCCAGGGATGAATCAGAATATGGCACTACGTTGTATTTGAGGTGGGAGAGATTTGAATTTAGAGCAGCTGAATCTGTTGAAATTTGTTGAGTGCAGCTCTGAAAAATAAGGAGCTATAAGAGGAGATTCAAATAGTTCTGTGTGGAAGATTGTCATTAGTTCTTGGCTCAGGCTTGGACTATGTCATGTAGAGAGTACTCATGGTTTACCAAAGAGTAGTTATAAAAGAAATGAAAGCAGAATAGAAGTAGTGGAAATCAAGCATTGTGGGAAAGTATAGAATTCTAGTCCACCCTGAACCCATGGTATAGATACAAAGTTAACAAGTAATTAACATCCTGAGAATCCAGCTGAGACATGAGAAACTACTTGTGTTACAACCAACGGCCACCCTTCAGTAAGTTCTACACTAGACTTACCTTACTAAGTTTATAGCAATACAGGTCTACCTCAAAGATCACAACAAAAACAAAAACAAAAACCCTCAAACGTGTAAGCTAATCTACATTTGAGGGAATAAAAAGAGAATAAACAAAATACAAAACCAGCAAAATGAAGGAAGTTGAAGGGATGGAAAAGCATTTATTATGCACATGGAAAAGGAAAGTAAGCTAGAGTAGCAATACTTAGACAAAATAGATTTTAAAACAAAGACTGTAACGAGAGACAGAAAAGGATGCTACATAATCAGAAAGGGAACAATCTAACAAGAAGATATATCAATTATCAATATTTACGCACCAAACATGGAGGTGCCCAAATAGCAGCTAATAACAAACACAAAGGAAGTAATCAGTAGTAATACAATGAAAATCAGGGGCTTCAGGACCACACTTACATCAGTGGAGAGATCACTTAAAAAAAATCAACAAGGAAACAGTGGCTTGGAATGAGACAATAGCAGGTAGATCTAATTGATATATTCGGAACACTCCATCCTAAAACAGCAGAATGCACATTTTTTTCAAGTCCACATGAAATTTTTTTCAAAATAGATCACATGTTAGGCCACAAAACAAATCTCAAAAAGAAAAAAAAAAGCTGTAGCCTGCATCTTTTCTGACCTTAATACTATGAAACTATAAATCAACAAGAAGAAATCTGAAAAGTGCACAAATTAATGAAGGTTAAATAACATACTACTAAACAATGAATGGGTCAACCAAGAAGTCAAAGAGGAAATCAAGAAATACATGGAGACACATGAAAATGAAAACACAATAGTCTGAAATTTTTAGGATACAACAAAATCTTCTTGAAGGAAAAGTTTATAGCAATACAGGCCTGCCTCAAGAGGAGGGAATAAAGAATCCTCAAAGAAACAACCTAACCTGAAGAAACTAGAAAGTGAAAAACAAAACGAGAAAAAGAAGGAAATAATAAAGATTAGAGCAGAAATGTACAAAATAGAAATTAAAGAAATAGATTAGTAAAATTCTGTGCTGATTTTTTTTAAAGTTCAACAAAATTGATAAACCTTTAGCCACAGTCATAAAAAACTTCAAAAAATCAGAAATAAAAGAGAAAAAATAACAATTGATACCACAGAAATGAAAGAGATTATAAGAGAATGTTATGAAAGATTATTTGCCAACAATTTGGAAAACCTAGAAGAAATGAATAAATTTCTAGAAACATATAACCTCTCAAAGCTAAACCAGGAAGAAATAGAAAATTTGAACAATGTTCTATTGTAATACTGGTTTGGAACCTCAACAAAGTCAAATGATTTTGTCACATGTTACTTCCAAATCCAGAAATTTAGCACTATATCAGATTAAGTAGCTTGCAAAAAACATGCACCTTAGTCATTAAAAACTGATGGGACATATTTACCAGAATTATCAAAATGTTGTGTTTATTTCGTAACAAAGCAATATTCATACCCAAATCATTGACCTTTAAAAGCCATTCTCTTCTTGCTATGAATAAAAGGGGAATGCCAGGGATTTCTCACAAATCCTCTGGAGAGGTAACTTATTTCAAAGAACACACCTAGTTTTTGAAAACTAAAAGGTGATTTTTGCTAGTATTTATAATTGATGGAAGCTGTGGGAAAAAGCAAAATACCACATGTATCAATGATTTAAGACTGAAAAGAGAAAAAGAAGAGAATCAATTCTTCCTGGTCAGTCGCGTGTAAAGAAAAGTGTCATTCATATTGTACATTCAAATCAAGGACTATCTTTAGAGCATTTTTATGTCACCAAGATTTCAGATACACTTGAGTCATAACAGTTAGAAATAAATGAGCCACAGTAGATCACAGAGCTCATTCTATGCCACTTTCATTTCAATTTTCCTGGGAGCAGATGTATGAATGATCTTAACCAGAAGGCCAGAAAAATACTCTATTTCAGAATTAGACAGTTATTATAATTTCATAAAAAGAAACAAAACAGATACCAATAACAGATGGTCAAAAGTTACTGAGCACATTTTGTGTACAATTGTACTAAACACCAGGGTATAACTGAAATGACAAAAAGGAAAAACATGGAACATTAAAGCTAGAGATCTGATAATTTTTAGTGTATTTCATATTTCAACATTCCATTTGCTTGTATAAAAATGTAAGTATTAATAATTTAAGATTGTCACAATCAAAATTATTTTACAATTTTGATAGAATTTAAATTTTAAAAATATTTTGTTACCCAAAGGATGACCTATTTTAAGTTGCATTATATAGTTTTCATCATATTTGTATATTATATCACTGTTTTAAACCTTAATTCTAAGTCCCTACACAGCAAATTGTAAGCCAAAGTCATGCTTTAAATGGCATTAAAAGTTCATTTCTCCTAATTCAGAGTCACAATTTGTGTGTTTGACTACTGAATTTAAGCTGTCTGTATGCAATTAAAAGAACCTAATATAGATCCAGCACACCTAACATTTCTATAGTTAGTAATTCTAAGGTATTTTTTTCCTAAGACCTTAATGTTTCTCATCCTCCCTGAAGCTAACTGGGTTCTGCTACCCTATGACAGATGACCAACCTCACAACCAAGGCCTTTGATTTATGAGCTTAGACTTTATTCCTAGAGAAAGCTTTCACTTAGCCTAGTACCACAATGAGAAATGTCATTGAATAGCATTCTTGATAAAAACTCGTGAGAAACTAATTATAAAAATAAGTAAATTAGAGTGAGTGTACCTCATCATTTGTTTCAGATCATTTATTATTTTAAATTTTATAAGTTATAAAAAGTAGTATTTATTGAATTAAAGAACAAATGGGTAATGATTATCAGTAAAGAACAGAGATACACCAATGATGATACATATAACTTTAAAAAAAGCCCTCAAAATAATTTTGATGAATATTCCTCACTCATTTATTTGATTTTTTATCATTCAGATATCCAAATAATGGGATATGGATTAATATGTTCATTTAATACATATATTATGCTCACAACTTTTCTTTCTCATAGTGAGAAAAATGCAGAATAATGTTATTTGGTCCATTTTCCTTCTGATCAAATAACAACTGGAATATAAACTTTTGCTTTCTTCGTAATGGAAGAACACACCTTTTAATTATATGATGAAATGCTTAATTCCCAGACAGCTACATCTGAACAACCTCTGGACTAACATTTTAATTTTTTTTGCTTAATAGGAAACAACTAATGTCTAGCTGTTTGATGACTTTTCATTAACAAGGACACATTGTCATTATCCAACTAAATTAGGATAAATGAAATGACTAAAATAGACTTAAAATTCTGAGAACTTCTCTTCAACTGAAAAGCATCACTCTTCTGAGTTTTCCTGCAGAGTGTTCTTTTAGCTCAGTATTTTTTTTTCCTTTTTTTTTTTCTTCTTTCCTGCAAGTGGCATTGTGTTACCTATTTCTCGGGAAAACTCTAGAGAGAGTAGTTCTCTAGATGTTTACAGACTCTCTGGCTAACTGTGGAAGCATTTCCTTGACCAAGCCCCTGCTGATAAAGTGGTAAAGACAAAATGGATAAACTTTAGTGAATTCTGGTCAAGTTTACTTTCCAGCCTCTCATCTCAGTCAGAATTTCCCAGTCCTTATTCAGGATGCTAATATGACATTTTATTGGGAACTAGTCTCCACTTACCCTCTGTGCAATAAAGTCCAAAGTACTCATGCATACATTTTCATGGTCATAGATTACAAATTTAATAATTAATTTTTGTTTTTGCTCAAAGAATTAGTAACCTCAGAGATTCCTTAAAGTTCTCTTTTATTAAAAGAAAAAAATCTCTATAGAAAACTACATGTCTTATTGTTCAGTAGGATTTATACTAAGATTATTTATACTGAGATTAATCTTGTTTATCTTTTTAACCGTCTTCCTATATTTATAAGTTGGGTGCTTGCATGACAAGGTAGTTCTTACAGCACCATTTGCCTTTCTCACCTGAGTAATTGCTACATTTCCTACAGCTTCCATATACATGCTTTTAAAAAAATGTTAATTTATTTAGTTTTGAGAGAGACAGAGCAGGGAGGGGCAGAGAAAGAGAGAGAGACAGGGAATCCCAAAAAAGCTCCATGCTGTCAGCACGGAGCCCCACATACGGCTTGAGCCCATGATTCATGAGACCATGACCTGAGCTGAAACTGAGACTCAGATGCTTCTCTGACGGAGCCACCCAGCAATGTACAACAATTGCTCTTTATGTTCTCTCAGATTGACAGACTTGAGAACTTTCCAGTCATCTAGAATGTGTTTGTAGTCACGTATTTACTGCCATGTGGCTCCAAAAAATCACCAACTATTTGCAATCCCTTGCTTTACTCTAAAGCATTATCAAAATTGCCTTTGATTCAAATAATTTCCTTAGATTTAGAGATGATTGATGCCTCGATGTGAATTGATTAATCAGGTTTATATCCTCTGCATGATTAACTGAATTAATAATCATAATCATAACCATTTTGTCATAGAGGTTGGGAAGCTGGAGAAAATCACATAGAAAAAACATAATAAAATATTAAGTCAGAGGGCTAAGAGAAGCAAAAACTGGAGACAAACTGTAATAGCCAAATGTGCTAGGATAGATAATCTGGTGTGTAGAGGCAAAATAAAGAAAAGGATTTTGACACTGAAAGATTGAAAAAGAAATCTTCTTACTGTGAAATATTATTACATACCAAAAATATTAAAATGTTAATAAGTCCTTAAAATATTAGTAACCCATAAATTATTTCCATTAATGTCATTGCTCCAAGTAGTTGAGTGGTTCTTGTAAAAAAACTTCTGGGACAAAACAGGTCAAAAGAGTTTTGGCATTGAACTGTAAATCTTCAGTTTATCTAAATTGGAAATGTTGGAAAAATATTTGCTTTCATATTGAGTTTTTTCTGAAGACAGTCAAGAAGCACAAGGGACAGTGAACACTAGCAATGCTCAGGCAGATGCTCAGGCAGCTGTGCATTAAAGAGCTGGCCAGTCCCAGGTGGAGGATAGTATCATGGATCATGAGGCAATCACTCTTTTTCCAATAAATTGCTCTTGTACTGGGTTGCTCTTATATTATCCCACTGTGAAAACAAGTCCTATACTATGAGGGGAAAGGCCCTGTGATAATTTCTACAGCACAATCTGAGACTCATTCTTGACATATAATTTATTTCTTCCTGACATGATGATATTTGGATGATTGCCAGAGACCATGCAACATGCGCATGTAGAAAGGACAGCTGCTAGGATATCCATTTTCATTGTCCCTCCAGAACCAAAGGGAAATGATCAGCCATCATTTTCATAAGTTAAGAACAGGAACATATGTATACTTTTGAAAAAAATACATCAACACAACTAAAAGAATGTGTTCTCTCTGTTCACTTTACTATTGCTCCTGCTAAATCCTCCCTAGATGGTAGCAGTAAATGCTTTAATGGATTTCTCCCACCCTTTTCCTTCCCCATCCCAATCTATTTTGCAAGAAGTTGTATATTGCACTTTCTAAATCTCATTCTTTCTCAAAAACATGTAGCCATTCCCATTTAATATGATGTTAATTAAAGGTCTTCACTGATATTCATGCATTGCATTGTGAGCTGTATCTATCTGCCCAGTTGTAACTGGTACTTCTTTTTTATATGAACACATTGTTCAAAATAAATGGTCTACTGTTTTCTTGGCATACCACAGATTTTGTAATTTACATACTTCTGTTCATATTCATTTTTCCTGCCTTCTCAAAGATATCCTCTATTTAGCATATGTAAAATATCATTGGACATATAACAATGTATAACTATTGTTTTTATACCTTTCTAGTTTTTGGATATATATAACTCTACACCTTTTTTAAATTGATTCATTGCATTTGTTAATTTACTTGCTAAATGTGAATTACTTTAGAGTAAATTCTGTGAGTTTATTTTTACATTATATGTTACATTGCTTAACAAGGAGTCTGGCATACAGGCACAACCAGAGATAGTTGGTAAATTGAATTGAACTAGCATGTTTCTGGACAAATGTATAAGGGGTTTATCTCCTTTTCACCTGCATCATCTCTTCTCTTCTTTTTGGGTGGCAATAAAGTGACAAAGTCAGACAGATAAACTTTAGGACCACTTGATTCTCCAAGAATATTAAAGGTGTAGCTGCTAGAAAAAAAAAAAAACAAGCTGCTCATGATCTCTTTTGTAGTTTTATAAAATCTCTCCCAACATGATCCTAGACAACATTGTCATGCGCACTCACCCATTATGTTTCACAAAAAATAGTGTACAAATTCCAAATTCCAAAGCCTCAAATACTATGCTGGTGTACTAGATTTGGGTGATGACTTTACGTCTAATTATAATGGCACAACTCATTCACTTAACCAACAATTGAGGACATGTCTTGAGTCAAGCACTGTGCTGAAAATTGATGTGATAGTGATGAATAAGCAGTGATCTGTGCCTTGTGGGAAGCTCACAGTCTAAGAGACAGAAGCAGAGCTTACATATGAGTAACCACAACACATTGGATTATGTGTGGGTCTATATGGATAACTTTACTAGAGAGTTAGTAACAGAGAAGCTTTTACTTGAAATGCTCAGTGAAGTAGGAGTTCTAAAAAAGTTTCATATGATCCTGAAGAAACAGAAAAACCCAATGTGGCAGTTCTAACACTAAATATTATTTGTATATTCTGATATACAAAGACATAATTATGGTAGTAATCTTGTAAATACATTTTCCACTATATGCAAAAGACATGAATCAAGCTTGTTTTAAAAATAAAAATATTTGCTATTTCAGGTAAAAACTAGAGGTATAGCAGGTACCAAATTTTTTAATTTCAGCAGCTCAACATATGTTATCAGGAGCTACGCTTGTTTCTTTTTTTTTTTCCAATATTTTATTGTCAAGTTGTTTTCCACACAACACCCAGTGCTCTTCCCCTTAAGTGCCCTCCACCATCACCACCACCTCTTTTCCCCCCTCCCCCTTCCCCTTCAACCCTCAGTTCATTCTCAGCATTCAATAGTCTCTCAAGTTTTGCATCCCTCTCTCTCCCCAACTCTCTCTCCCTCCTCCGTTCCCCCTGGCTCTCCATTAGGTTTCTCCTGTTTTCCTGCTAGACCTATGAGTGCAAACATATGGTTTCTGTCCTTCTCTGCCTGGCTTACTTCACTCAGCATGACACCCTCAAGGTCCATCCACTTTCCTACGAAGGGCCATATGTCATTCCCTCTCATTGCCATGTAGTACTCCATCGTGAATATATCCCACATCTTCTTGATCCATTCGTCAGGTGATGGACATTTAGGCTCCTTCCATGACTTGGCTCTTGTTGACATTGCTGCTGTGCACATTGGGGTACATGTGCTCCTATGCCTCAGCACCTCGCTTGTTCCTATTGCTCTCTTTTATCTACCATGATTGTTTCAGACTAGACTAGTTCACTGTATGATGACTAGTTCTCTGTATGATTTATCAGAGTGCTTACTTTCTTTAAAAAATTACATTTAGCATAAGCTCCATGTACTTATGATTACATTTTCTTTTTTGGTTGATTTTAACTCTACAATCACTATGGATGTTTCGCCTAGAGTCACTTGCCCTAAAAACAATATTAGGCCTTTACAAACTCCTGATCTATTAGGCCAGAGAGAGATAGGTGAGTGCCAACAGCAGTTAGGTCAAGAAAACTAAAAATCCAAAGAATTTTACTGTTTCTCCAAGCTTGAAGCTGACAATACACTGGTGTGCTACTCACATGTCAGAGACATGTTCAACTTTACAATCTATTTCCTAGAATACACTTTGGGGGGTGACAGCCCAATCTGTACTGGACATCCACTGGTTCCTAGTAGATCATGGCATAATTCATCCTTATTGTTAAAATCACATGTCACTTGAAATAGTGCTTTTTCCCCTTATCCTTTTGAGTTAGAAAATATAGTTTCACAGCAAATATCCACTGAGTTTTATAATTTTTCCTTCTTCATTTTTAATTTTCAGGCTGATAAAGTAGCATGTTAGGATAAGATAATTCTTTTGAATTATTTTCTATTATCACTTATTTCCCCACCTCTTCATGAAAATACATTTAAAACTTGACTGTTTTAACATGTTCTTGTTTATCTGTCAATATATTACTATCATATCAAAATGAGGAAAAACATACCTATCATTATTTAATATGTATCTATCAATTTAGTTTTTGCACAGGGATAGAATAGATTATTCAAGTAATACCATTCATCATTCAAAATATGTATGTTCTTGATTTTTTCCTCAGTCAATGGACTTTTGTCTTTCTGGCATTTACATCCTTGAATTGAGTTCGAGATTTTAGTGAGATAAATAATGTTCTCTATAAAAATTGTTTAAGCTAGAAATTTAGACTTTAATATAAAATATAAACATAAAATATTCTGGAAAGTAAGCTTAGCTATTAATGTTGCCAAATAAAATATACATAAGTGGAAGGCACTCAAATATGAATGGTTGACCTGGATATCTGAAAAATAAGAGTGAAATTACTATTCATCATTAAAATAAAATTAAATGCATTGCTAGGTTCCCATGTACGTTTTCTACACAATATACCCCCTTGCCAGTGTATTGCTAGACCAAGTTTATTTCTATTACTTCAACTATGACAGCACAGTGGAAGGAGACAGTCCTGAGCCAGGATTCAGACTCCTGGGATGACTTTGCCAAATATCCCCTCTGCATTTCAGACTTTTTATCTCTATATAAATGTGTAGTATGTATGGTCTCTGGATTTTTTTTTAAACTAAGAATCCTAGAATCTTTTTTTGATGGCAAGATTTATTTATTTAGCTTATAAAACTTTCATAGTCAAGTAAAAAACACATTTGAATTAAATAGATGATAGTAGGATAAAATCTATAATTTTTCAATAATAAAAAGTATTTCCTTTTTATACCCTTCCATTGTTATATAACTTTAGCTTCAGTTTTATTGAAATATAATTAAAATATAACATTTTAGTTTAAATTGTATAAGATGTTTTGGTATATGTATAAATGTATATATTTCAAAATTATTACCAAAATAAATTTAATTAACACCTATCATATTGCATATTTACAAAATTTTTTATTTTCTATTCAGACTTGTAAAATTAATTGACCCAATAATTTTATTTAAAAAATTAGAGTTTAGTTGACACACAATGTTACATCAGTTTTAGATGTACAACATAGTGATTCAACATCTGTATGTTATGCTATGTTCACTACTAGTATAGCTATCATCTGTCACCATACAACTTAATTAAGGAAGTAAAAGACTTGTACTCTGAAAGCTATTAAACATTGATGAAACACACTGGAAATGACACAAGAAAATGTGGAAGAGTTACTATTGTTAAAATGTCCATATTATCCAAAACAATCTGCAGGTTGAACACAATCCCCATAAAAATAACAACACCTTTTTTCAAAGAATTAGAACGAATAATCCTAAAATTTGTGTGGTACCACAAAAGATCCCAGATAGCAAAGAAAATCTTGAAAAAGAAGAACTGGAAGTATTACAATCCCATATTTCAAGATATAGTACAAAACTCTAATATTCAAAGAACTATGGTACTGGTATAAAAATAGACACACTGATCAAAGAGACAATAGAAAGCACACAAATAAATCCATTATTAGACAGTCAATTAATGTATGACAAAGGAGGCATGTATATGAAATTGGAAAAGGCAGTCTTTTTAATAAATCGTGCTGGGAAAACTAGACAGTTACATTTCAAAAAGAATGAAACTGCTCTTTTTAACATCATATACAAAAATAAATTCAAAATGAATTAAAGACCTAAACATGACACCTGAAATCATAAAATTTCTAGAAGAAAATATAGGCAGTAGCTCTTGGTTATCAGCTGTAGAAACCCATTTCCAGTTATATCTCCTAAGACAAAGGAAACAAAAGCAGAATATAAACTATTGGGACTACATAAAAATAAAACACTTCTGCACAGCGAAGGAAGCCATTAACAAAACCAAAGGACAACTTACTAAAAGGAAGAAGATATTTGCAAATGATATACCATATTAGGGGTCAATAACCAATATATAAAGAACTTATACAATTCTATACCAAAAAAAGAAAAAAACCCAAACAATCCAATTAAAAAGTGGGCAGAGGACCTGAATAGACATTTTTCCAAGGAACACAGGCAGATGGTAAACAACCATAATAAAGGAAACCACCAAGAAAACATAAAAGCAACATAATAGGAGAAGTTATATGCCAAAATATATTAAATAAGAGGTTAATGTCCAAGATACATAGAGTGCATACAAATCAACACCCCAGAAAATAATCTCGTTAAAAATAAGCCGTTTGAATAGACATTTTTCAAAAGGAAGGCATACAGATGGACAAGAGACACATGAAGAGATGCTCAATATAGCTAATCATCAAGGAAATGCAAGTCAAAAGCAGAATGACATATCACCTCACACCTGTCAGAATAGCTAGAATAAAAAAGACAAGAAATAACAAGTGTTGGCAAGGATAAGGAGACAAAGGAATACTCATGCACTGTTTTTGAGAATGTAAATTGGTACAGCCACTGCAGAAAATCTTGTGGAGGTGACAAAAAATTAAAAATAGAAATACCATGTAATTCAATAATTCCAATACTGGGTATTTATGTAAAGAAAATTAGAACATTAATTCCAAAAGCAAATGCACCCCTATGTTCACTAAAGCATTACTTACAATACTAAAGATATGAAAGAAATCTAAATATCCATTGGTAAATGAATGGATAAAGAATATATAGAATGTGAGCATGTCTATACCTGTATGTACACATATGTGTATACAAACAATGGAATACTATGCAGCCGCAAAAAAAGTGAAATCTTGCCATTTACAACATAAGTAGACCCAGAGGGTATTATGCTAAGTGAAATTAGTCAGAACGAGAAAGAAAAATACCATATGATATCACTCCTATGTGGCTATAAAAAAAACAAATGAATAAACAGAAAGCAGTATCAGACATGTAAACATAGAGCACAGACTAATGGTTGCCAGAGGGGAGAAGATTAGGAGGATGGGCAAAAAGAGGAGTGGGAGATACAGACATATACTTATTGAATAAATAAGTCATGCGAATTAAAGGTACAGCATAGAGAATATCATCAATAATACTCTGTTTGGACTCTGTTTACATTTTATATGAGACATATACAAAAGCTTTAAGGTTGTGTTATCTTGGTACATGGGAATGAATAGCTTTTTTTATAGTTTCTACTGCTCAAAATATCTCACGCAGTGTTCAGTGGTGTCAGAAATCTGATCTTTAGTATAGAAGTGTTGATGTTTAGGTTTTAAGTCTATTCTTAAAATACAAATTTTACTGAGAAATAACTTTAGGGTATCATCTTTATTTCAATACTATGATGCAATATACTTTCAGATTTTCTTTAAATTAAATGTCTTAATTCCAAGGACTAATACAAGAGATGAGAAGGGAAGGGAAGGGAAGGGAAGGGAAGGGAAGGGAAGGGAAGGGAAGGGAAGGGAAGGGAGGAGAGGGGAGGAGAGGGGAGGGGAGGAGAGGGGAGGAGAGGAGAGAGGAGAGAGAGAGATATTTTGAGGAAAATGAAAAGAAGTCAGGTAATATGTAAGCTCCATTAGAAATAATTTTAGTACTATATCAACCCTATTAGTAATATTTATTTGTAATATTAGTAATCTTCAATATGTATTAATATGTAAATCATTCCCTAATAAATTAAAGTGGTAGCCAGTGGCATTAGCACATAATATGTAAATTCTATGATTATAGATACTGTAGTCATAGTGTATGATAAAGTTTTAGTGCTTCTAATATATAAGGTCTCTGAGCAGGCAGAGCAACACTCGTTGCGGTAGTTAGTATGTGAAAATGGACAGTTTGTGAGGCAGTGCAACTGGCCTTAGAAATGGATAGAAGCAATGACACAAATGCCATCACTCTTGCTTTCATTTCAAATACTCTCAAAGTTGTCAGCATCATTCTCTCTGACCCAAATTTCAAATGATTGGAACCCTGGCCCTCAACATCTTCAGTGTCTCCTTATGACACATCTGAAAGTTCAAAAATATTACCCTGATTAGCTGGATTAAATTGTAAATATATTCTTGTAACAGAAACAATGTACTACTATGACTGGTATTATTGTTAACACTTCATATGGCCATAGGATGGAACGATGTGATTCCCACCACCACCTACAATTACATGTTTAAATAAAGATATATGAGTAAGTCACAGGAATAAAAAGCAGAGTATAAATATACAGTCAATGGCATTGTAATACTGATATAATGGGACAGATGGTAGCTAGCTACACATATATTGAATATGTTATAATGTATAAACTTGTCAAATGACAGCTGTAAAAAAAGAATTAAAAAAATGAAGATATTTATTAAAAGTATTTGAAGAAGATAAAATAAGACATATCCATCATAAGTAGAAAGGCTATATCCTGAGATTGGAGAGCAGTGGAAATCCAAATTATTAAATCACTAACTCCAATTTGTATAGTAATATTTACTATAATAAAATAATAATCTTACTTTGAAAATTATAATTGATGCCTGATTCTGAAGAATCATGCATTAGTCTTTCATTTAATAAGAAGAAAACAGAAATGGGAGGTCTCACAATCCCAGACTGAGAACCCAGAATTGGGCCCACAGATGTATGGCCAATTAATTTTTGACAAAGCAGGAAAGAGTGTCCAGTGGAAAAAAGACTGCCTCTTTAGCAGGTGGTGCTGGGAGAACTGGACAGCAACATGCAGAAGAATGAAACTAGACCACTTTCTTACACCATACACAAAAATTAACTCAAAGTGGTTGAAGGACCTGAATGTGAGACAGGAAACCATCAAAACCCTTGAGGAGAAAGGAAGCAACATCCTTGACCTCAACGGCAGCAATTTCCTACTCAACACATCCCCCGAAAGCAAAACTGAACTCTTGGGACTTCATCAAGATAAAAAGCTTCTGCACTGCAAAGGAAACAATCAAAAAAACTAATAGGCAACCGACAGAATGGGAAAAGATAGTTGCAAATGACATCTCAGATAAAGGGCTAGTATCCAAAATCTACAAGGAACTCACCAAACTCCACACCCAAAAAACAAATAACCCAGAGAAGAAATGGGCAGAAGACATAAACAGACGCTTCTCCAAAAGGGACATCCAGATTGGCTGACAGGCACATAAAACGATGCTCAACATCACTCATCATCAGGAAAATACAACTCAAAGTCTTTCAAATAATACAAAGGCATTTATTCCTGTTAACTGTTTTTGATGTGGACTGCTACCTTTTTTATAGCCTTTCTAAAAGTATTCATTTCTTGATGTTTGTTCTCTTATTCCAACTCAATTGAAAAATGCCTGTCTTGGAATCAGGTAATCTGAACTCTGAAACACAGCCTTGTGATTTAAGCAATTTACTTTATCTTTCTACTTACTAATTTTCCATCTTCCTATCCACCACATTTTGCATCTCCACAGGAGGCTGATATTGACTACTCAAATCAAAAGGCAGAATTGAGATGCTCAGACCTGGCTGAGAGACATAACTATATAAAATTTAAGGCTTTTGTGCATATTTTTAAATTACACTTAGAAGAGTGTTAATCAGTATATATTTCTCTCACATCAGCAGATCTATTTTTGTTAATGATACTGTGAGATATATTTATTTGCATGAAAAGACGTTCCTTTGAAAATGCAGGTTATAAAACCAGAGGGCAGATTTTGGATTCTGGGAAAAGGTAATAGACATGCTTTTCTTATTCCTCCTGCTAAGAACAACTAAAAACCTTGAATATGACATATAAAACAAGGATAAGAAGACTATGAAAGCAGAGAGAAGGCAAATTACATAGGGACCTCAGGACCCAAGGAATAATCCAGTGGTGGGTCTCCTTTTATCTTTGCATTTTTCTGCAACTTTATTGAGATATTATTGACATGCAACATATGCAAGGTTAAGGTATATAATGTGATGAATTAAATAATGTATATATTGCAAAATGATTACCAAAATAAGATTAGTTAAAACCTCTATACCCTCACATAATTATGAATGTGTCTGCTGGTAACATTTATATTTTGTTCTCTTAACAACTCTCAAGTATATAATACAGTTGTGTTAATTAAACTTGCAATGTTGTGCATTAGATCACGTGATCTATCTTATTACTGGAATTTTGTATCTTTTGACCAATACCTCACTATTTTCCCCACACTTCCCCTACCCTTATCAAACACCATTATACTCTCTATTTCTAGAAGTTCAGCTTTTTAAAATTCTGTATATAAGTGAGAACTCATCATATTTGATCTATGTCACTTGGCATAATTTCCCTCAAGATTTATCTGTGTTGTTGCAAAAGATAGGATTCCCTTTTTTTTTTATTAACTGATACTATTTATATCTATACCACATATTCTTTATCCATTCATCCATTCATTGATTGGCATTTAAGTTGTCTTGGCTGCTATGAATAATGCAGAAAACACAGGGGATACAGATATATCTTTAAGATAGAGTTGTCATTTGCTTTTAGATATACCCAGTATTTAAAAAAAACTTTTTAAAACATTTATTTATTTTGAGAGACAGAGGCAGATCATGAACAGGGGAAGGGCAGAGAGAGAGGGACACACAGAATCAGAAGCAGGCCCCAGGCTCTGAGCTGCTAGCACAGAGCCCAATGCGGGGCTGGAACCCACAAACCATGAGATCATGACCTGAGCTGAAGCTGGACGCTTAACCAACTGAGCTCCCCAGGCGCCCCAGATATACCCAGTATTGAGAGTACTGGATATGATGGTAGTTCTAATTCTTCAGGAACTACCGTAATGTTTTCCACTGTGGCTATACCAATTTAATCTCCCACCACCAGTGCCCAAGTGTTCATTTTTCTACACTTCCTCACCAACAATTATTGATTTTGGTCTTTTTGACTGTAGCCATTCTAATAGATGTGAGGTGATATTTTATGGTTATTTTAATTTATCTTTTCCTGGGGATTAGTGATGTCAATATCTTTTCATATAACTGCTGGCCATTTGCATGTCATCTTTGAAAAATGTCCTCTGAAGTCTTTGCCTATTTTTTAAATCTTTTTTGTTTCCCACTATTAAGTTGTAGAGGTTTATTACATATTTTGGATCTTGATCTCTTATCAGATAGAGGATTTGAGAACATTTCCTCCAATTATATAGGTGGCTTTTATGTTGGTGATCATTTCTTTTGCTGTTCAAAAGCTTTTTACTTTGATGTAAAGGTACATATTTACTTATGATTTTGTTGATTGTACTTTTAATGTCATATCTAAAAAATCTCAAGAAGCTTTTCCTCTGTGTTTTGTTCTAGTGGCTCTGCAAGGTCAGGTTTTATGTTTAAATCTTTCTTTTTCTATTTTGAGTGAATTTTTATGAGTGGTATAAGATGGGGGTTCAATTTCATTCTTCTGCATGTGGTCATTCAGTTTTACCAACACTATTTGCTGAGAAGACTGTGTTTTCCCCTCCATTGTATCTTCTTAGTCCTCTTGTAAAATATTAACCGATTGTGAATGAATAGGTTCAGTTCTGGGTTTTCAATTCTGTTCTATGGGCCTATGTGTGTACATCTATGCAGTACCATGCTATTTGATGACTACAGCTTGGTAATAAAGTTTGAAATCAGGAATCATTATGTCTTCAGCTTTGTTCTTTAACTTGCTTTATAAATTTTAGGATTTTTTCTATCTCCATGAAAATTGTTATTGGAATATTAATTAGCATTGCATTAAACCTATGGGTTACTACGGGCTATATGAATATTTTAACAATATTAATTTTTCCAATCCATGAACATGGGTTATCTATTTGTGTTTTGATTTCTTTAACCTCATTGGTTAAAACCGTTGATAAGTATTTTTGATGTTATGATAAATGAGATTGTTTTATTTCTTCAGATAGTCTGTTATTAATGTATAGAAAAATAATCCATTTTTCTAATTTGACTTTGTATCCTCAGCTGGTCTACTATTAATCCCTGTATTATCACAACATTTTTGTCTACTTAAGCTATATAGTTACTTTACTATTAATAATTGATTATGATACTAGATTTTGGATATCAAAATCTACAAGGAACTCACCAAACTCCACACCCGAAAAACATATATTCCAGTGAAGAAATGGGCAGAAGACATGAACAGACACTTCTCCAAAGAGCACATCCAGATGGCCTACAGGCACATGAAACGATGCTCAGCATCACTCATCATCAGGGAAACACAAATCAAAACCACACTGAGATACTATCTCACGCCAGTCAGAGTGGATAAAATGAACAAATCAGGAGATGATAGATGCTGGCGAGGATGTGGAGAGATGGGCACCCTCCTACACTGTTGGTGGGAATGTAAACTGGTGCAGCCGCTCTGGAAAACAGTGTGGAGGTTCCTCAAAAAACTATCCATAGAACTTCCCTATGACCCAGCAATAGCATTGCTAGGGATTTACCCAAGGGATACAGAAGTGCTGATGCATAGGGGCACATGTACCCCAATGTTCATAGCACAGCACTTTCAACAATAGCAAAATCATAGAAGGATCCTAAATGTCCATCAACTGATGAATGGATCAAGAAGATGTGGTTTATATATACAATGGAGTATTACATGGCAATGAGAAAGAATGAAATCTGGCCATTTGTAGCAAAGTGGATGGACCTTGAGGGTATTATGCTAAGCTAAATAAGTCAGGAGGAGAAGGACAGATACTATATGGGTTCACTCATAAGTCTAACAGGAGAAACTTATCAGAGGACCATGGGGAGGCGAAGGGGGGAAAACAGTTCGGGAAAATGAGGGACAAATCATGAGAGACTCTTGAATACTGAAAACAAATTGAAGGCTGAAGAGGGAGGGGAAAAAGGGCAGGGGAGTGATAGCCATGGAGGAAGGCACTTGTGGGGAAGAGCACAATATGGAAACCAACATGACAATAAACTATAATAAAAAAATAAATAAATGATTGATTATGAGACAGGATTTTTTTGTGACTCTTATGTAAATATTTAAAAACAGATCAGAAACAACATCTTAAAGTTGTTGTCTAATATTAATTTGTCAACTGTGGAAAAAAAAGTGTATAAAATTATTTATGTGGGACAAACTTAAAGCCAGGAAGAAACTGAGTAACTCCTATATATCAGAAGCAAATCACTGTTCTATAGTTTTTACATTTATTCTTTAGTTATTTCAGTTAATAGGAAAACATGAAATATCAGAAAGCAGCATGTTAACTCACTTATTACGAATCACTTTGAATTTACAAAGCAGTGTTACTTTGCAATATAGGATGAATCAACTTTCTTTTTAAACATCACTACAAATATTCATCAATTCTAGACTCCTAGTCATACAATTACCCCTACTATTCCTGATGAATAATTTATGCAGATTAAAAGAAAAGGAACAGATAGGAAAATATTAGAAAATGACAGTGCATAAATGCAGTCAAAATACATACGGGTTTCACATGAAATGTTTTAAGACAACACAACACATGGAAATTTTAAGACAACAATTACTTTTCTAACTGATGAGTGATTATAAGCAATGTAAAGCCATCAATTTAAAATTAGTCAAAATTAGATTCTATTATTCTAAAATCCTATTTAATTAGGTCATGAAGTTGAATAGATACGCCACAGGCTCAGAACCTCAGAACAGTGTTAGCATAAAATTCCACCAACTACAGAAATTAAGTAGCAATATCCACAGACACTGGATAATACTGAGCTAAAGGCATATGCATCCATGAGGATTTGACTCCTGTGTTTTTGTAAGGACTTTTTAGAGATTTATCAAGTGACATATAATTATACAGTTTATGATCTTGATATCTTTGACTTTTTTCATTTTTCCCAAAGACAAATTTTATGAAAATATTAAGGTAAAAATATGCATATTTTAAGAATTTTGATTTAAAATTATAAGTTCTTTTATTTGTGCTTTTTCTCTATACATTGGATAATCAGGACTTCTTCCTAAACTAGAAATATAAAGCGTGTGCTACATGGTCATTTGGGAGTCCCAATTAGTTCATAGCCTGATTATAGTCCTTTTTTTCTTCTTTTTAAGAAGAATAAATTAAGTTTTCAGTTCTTTGCCTTAGGCAGGGTCTAGAGGAAATGATGTGAATATACACCCATTTTATTAAAAAGGACTCAAAACCATTCTACATCAAATGAACATATGCAGGTGAATAATTTTGCCCCCCTACAGTAACCATGTGCATGCTGGAGAATTTTGTTAATTGATAATAGCCCTCTGTTTTATGGTGCAAATATGATTTGCATTCAGTAAAACTGTCAAGCTTCAAGAATAGAATAAAAACTGATCTCTACAAAAATATTCTAATACTAATTCCAGTAGTGGTCAAGTAGCCTAAAGGAGAAAATAACTATGGATGTCATGTGTGTGTATGATGTGTATGTATAACGATCTTTCCATTAACACTTTAAAAATATTTTAGCAAATAATTGATGTATCTATTCACCAATCTGTAACTATATCCCATTTATTGATAATTTCATAGCTAACTTTCATTTATTTTCATGGGAAATACTCACATACATGCAAAGGAGAGAAGTCCCATTAGGCACAAGTAAAATTAAAGACCAGGCAGAATATCACTATTTTCAATTAAAATACCTATTCACAATTGAGCTAGTTTGAGCTTGCTCATAATTTACAGCATGTAACTGGTAAGGGTATTAATGATGACACTTCAGGAGTGGGTGAAGATGAAAAACATCAGCTTTTGGGGTAGCCTCCTGAGACATATGATTCAGCCACTTTGAGCCAAGTGCCTCTTCTCTTTCCCTTTCTTAAGGGAAAGTTAAGTCTTCTGATAACTAAGGACATTTTTTCTCTATCCCTATTGGATATTATAAAGAAAAGTTTATTTTCATTCTCCCAGTTATAAAACAATATCTTTTTGAAAGTAAATTACATTTTTACATTTTTCCTAAAAATGCTGCTGAAATATGATCAATGTAGTATAATGCTTTTTGTATTTTTTTGCACCCCATGGAACAAAGACTTTTAGAGATCTTGAAAAGCTGTTACAAGTGAGCAAGAACAAAACAAAACAAGCAAAAATCTCACTCAATTTCAGAAGTAAATACAAACAATGGGAGAGCTTTTAAAAACTTAATGAAATGTCTTTACTAATTATCATCATCTATACATACTTTGATATTTATTACCATTCTGGGAGTTTGATTTTCTTTGAGTTATAATTCATCATCCTGCCCACTTAAAAAAAAGTAATTTCTGTTACATCTTATAAACTATGAAATCAGGATTAACAAATGGAGTAAATATTATTGAGCACTTGAAATCACTGTGGGTATATATAGTTCATGAGCCTCAATAAAATGTTAAGCCCAAATTAATCTAATAAAAATTCTTAAATGAAGTGCTTTTAAGGAATATCCACTCAAACATTCAGAAAAGAGTTCTAATCAGAGGACTGCTTACTCTCCTTATGGTTGCTGAGTACAGATTATGATACTAAAACTCACAAAGACTTCACTTACCTGAGTCTTTGAGGGTAGGCCTGGAACCAACGAAATGACTTTAAAAGACCTTCATATCCGTATTTCTCAAAATGCTAGCAATCTCCACAATATCTATCTTGTTTATTTTGATTAAAAATACTGCATTTCTATAAAGTTTATTGTCATTATTCCTTGTTAATATAACTATGTTATTCGGCTTAATACATTGAGCCAATAAGTGTGAGAGGGGACATGTAGATTATTAGACAATAAGAGAATTAGAGACAAGCAAATATATTCTCATAACAAGGATAGGGAGAACATAGGGAGGAGAGTGTTGGGTTACCGTATATCTCTTAGTAGATAGGTCTAGGGAGACTATTCCAGTGGAGAGAACCAATGGCTCAAAAATCACCAAGAAAAGTTGTACTGAGAGAGCAGCATTAAAAAAATAAGACTTATGATTAGAAATACATTGTATCTACCAACTTGATTTGTCTAGTATTTGTTACTATTTTAGGTGGAGGGTAGAAGTATTGTTTGTGAAAGTATTCCATTTTCTTCACTTAGGTGCATACTGTGGTCACACTGTTCCTTTCGCTCCCACTCAGAACACACGTCAGTTGTTTGGTTGTTTTTTCTTAGAACTATCATCCTCCTTCATCTTTTACTGTTTGTTTGTTTTTGATTATGACAAACCAGATTTATCTAATAATTTATTTTGGATATTTTATAAACTGTTTTTGGTATAAGCTGAACTTTCTCTCAAAAATCCCTTAAGATTTTACGACATATGCCAGCCATTGTTTTCCTTTAACAGCTTAATCAACAAATATATCATTGTTAAACTGAGTTCCCAGTTAAAGAACTTCCTTTAGAGTATATTTTATATCCAGTGATAAACATTTGTCTTGGTCTATAAGTTATAAACCAATTATACAAATTCAAATATACAAAATTTGAATATACAAAAATTACTAATTTAGCTGGGGATTCTATTAAAACTTAGATATTTTTGTATTTTGTTTTTATCAGAGATTGGATTACAAATCTTGAAATAATGAGTAAATATTTTATATGATTGTCCATTTGCATGTTAAATGCTCCATGAAACTTTCCATTTTGGGGAAAGCAATCAGTAATATTATGAGTAACTATGCTTAAAGTAAAAAATGCTTTTTGTGCTTAATACTTTGGAATGTTAATGTGTCATAATATTTGCTTTAAATATATAATTTCTAAGTCCATTAGTTACTTAATTTTTTTTTTGTAAGAGAGAGAGTGTGTGTGAGAATCTTAGGCGGGCTCCACTCTGAGCTTAGAGCCCAGGCAGGGCTTGACACATACAGGGTTCTATCTTACCATCATCAGAACGTGACCTGAGAGCTGAAGTCTATGTTTAACTGACTGAGCTACTCAGGCACTCCTGTTACTTAAAAATTAATGTACTTCCTGGGGCACCTGGGTGGCTCAGTTCGTCAAAAATCCAACTCTTGAGTTCACCTCAAGTCATGATGTCCCAGTTTTTGAGTTAGAGCCCTGTGTCAGGCTCCACACTGATAGCACAGAGGCTGGGTGAAATTCTTTCTTTCCCTCTCTCTGCTCCTCCCCTGTTCATGCTCTATCTCTCAAAATAAATAAACTTTAAAAATATTAAGAAATCAATCTATTTCCTTAGAATTTAATTTTTTACAGAAAAATAGATGTACAAAATTTATTCTACCTAGAGTATGGATACCACAAGTGAAAGTGCAGACGTTATAGAAATTTTAGAAATAATGTGAACATTTTTGAAAATTAATATATGAAATATATACATTGTACATACATGCACACACTGATGACAGGGGAAGCATAAGCAGTGGATGAATCAATCATGCCTAAGCATATCTCATCATTATGTCCTCCCAGAACCTAAATTCTTTATTAAAGGAACACTTCCAGACAATTACATCATTCTAGGACTATGTGCCTTGGCTATATGAAAGTCAAAATGTTACATCTGAAAGCAGATTAAATTGTGCCACTGTTTCCTAAAACATTTTGCTGCAAGTTGAGAATAACTAACAAATGTTTAGGAAATGATTTAAATGTATTTCTGTTGTGGGAGAAAAGCAGACTTTAAATGCCTTGAGTACATTTCTTACCTCAAATTTGTTTATTCTACAAAATTTTGTTTATACTTCAAAAGAATAACTTGGCACACATCAATAGAGACCATAAATACTAATAATTGTACTGAATATAAGATGAAGTGTACTGAATGACATTCACTTCCATTTAATTTTATTTCTAAAATTTTCTTTTATATGAGAGACAATTTCCTCTAAATAGATATCTATATTAGCTATGCTCTTTATTAAATTATGGTTAATTAATTGACTTACAAAGGACTTGGATCCGGTTAGTACAAGTTTATGGCTTTTCGGTAAAGTCAGTCAGCTGTAGAAGAGAATCAGTTTGTTGTAAATAAATGAAGGTCACAAATCTACTGTCCCAGCTCCTTCAGCAAAGAAAGAAAAAGGTATTTAGACCTTTGGCAGGTGTTTGAAATTGTATAAATGTCT
This sequence comes from Suricata suricatta, assembly GCF_006229205.1. NCBI lineage: Eukaryota > Metazoa > Chordata > Mammalia > Carnivora > Herpestidae > Suricata > Suricata suricatta. Next base: position 40,153,766 of record NC_043702.1, read on the forward strand.
TTAATATTAATGTTCTTCTCTTTTAGTATTCCTCAGAGAACCTAATATAGAGGTCAGTTCCTCTTCTTCTGTAATGAAACACAGTCTTGTTAAATGTTGTGTAAAACTACATCTTTTGCCCTTTCTCCTTTGCTGTAACCAGAACTCAAACTGAAGCATACATACTTACTAAATATAGAGATTTTCACCAAGATAGGGCAATTATATTATTATGAAACCTAGTACTTAAAAGGTATTTTTATAACGAGCTGAAAGTAAAATAAATATAACATAGTATATACTAAATCAGAGTTTAAATATTCAAAATGAAATGGTGAATTAAGGAAAGTTGCAAAATGATGAAAACTAAGAGAAGGTGTGTGCCAAAATTATTGGTCATGGATTTATCATGACAAGATTGAATCATGAAATGGTTATACTTGGTTTTTATTCTGCATGTATAATCTATGGTTCACCTAGTGAATTCTAAAATAATAAAATACTGAGAAATGAATAGTTAAATATAAAAAGGTAAACCTTCAATTAGCTGCTCAAAAATATTTATTGAGCACTAAGTGCACCTAGGAGCATCATAATTTGAAAGTGTAACAATATTTGCTTAAATAGCATTATTGACTATGACCCTTTCCAAGCTATCTACCAAGATTGTGCTATCATGAGGTATTATTTAGAAAATAAGTTTTAATAACATTTTAAAAAATCTAGTTAAAGTTTTGGAGAAATTATTTCCTATTCAACATAATTTTCCTGTGTTGATAAACAATTTAATCTTTAAGAAGGATAGAGGAGGCCATTCTCGAGGAGGAGCCAAGATGGCGAAAAGGAAGGGAGCTCTGTAAACTCTGTCCGCCCCATTTATCGAACCGAGAAGGATATTACTCTTATCTGCGAGAGCGGAAAGAGAAAATACGGACTCCAGAAAGAATAGAACCTCAAGGATACCTGAGTGAGTGAGGGCGAACAGGAGAAATCTGAAAACAGGACAGGCTGGGACAGGCAGGGGAGACAAGATCCCCAGCCCAACGTGGGGGAAGCGCGCGGAGCCAGAGAGACAAAGGGAAGAGACAGGGGAGCACACTTCCTGGTGAAAAGCGGCAGGAGCACGACTGCACCAGGACTTCCCGGCAAGAAGCAGTCAGGGCTGCGGCTGCGCCAGGGGCGAGCAATTCGAACTTGGTTTTGGGAACTGGACCACGGAACGCATTTCCACGGCACACCTCGCCCCCTGCACAGACTGCGCGAATCCCGGGTGCCCACAGGAAAAAATAGGGCCCACACCTACGCGACCCCCGACAATGAGTCGGTGGCGGGTGGAGGCCTGGGCCAGCTCTTAGACTGCAGGAGCTCCCAGCTCATTTCCAGCAGCTCACAGCACCTTGAGCAACAGCTATCGGAAACCAAGAAAGACTCAGTTTTTTTTTTTTCCCCCTTTCCCCCATTGCAATCGCAATCCTGGCTGGGGGTGGGGACTCCTCAATTGAGTCTGTGAAGGTGCCCACTTCACCTCCTGCTACTCATTTTGCCTCAGGCAGGGGCAGAGCCTCTGAGAACAGCCTCTAAGACCTACCACATCAAACCACGCCCACCCACCAGGGGAGCTGCTGCTGCTTTTTTTTAATATAAAAAATTTTTTTTTCTTCACTTGTTTCCTACTTATTTCTTTGTCATTATTACCTCTTTCTCCTTTTTCTTTACTCAATTCTTTTAAATTTTACTTCTTATTTTCCTTTCTCCTTTCTCTCTTACTTTTTCACCTTCTTGCAACCCATATATATTCTCCTGTATCTCATTCTTACCTCTCCTCTAAACTGGTCATTCACTTTTAAATGGTCTACTGTCCTTTGTTGTCTCCGACCCCCTTTTATATATATTTTTTTCTTTTCTTCTTTCTCTTTTCTTTTTATTTTCTCTTCTTCTGCTCTTTTCATCTCTTTCCCTCCCATTTTCTTTCTTTTCTTTCCCCCCTGTAGTGTGTTTGTTTGATATGTCTGTGTGTATGTGTGCTTCTGTTCCCTCTGTGTTTGGCAGTCTGTTTTCCTTCTTAGGACTACACCAAGAAAGAAGCCAAAGTGTGCAAGAAGGCGAGTCCCAAATATTGCAGAGCAGGGAAATAAAATACTCACAGGCACAACAAGAGAAACTGAGAGACATCATTAAGAGAATATCTCCTGAAAAGGCAGGCCCTGGACAGTCAATAAGCCTCCTTTAACAGAGAAATATTAATAGGTGCACAGAGCACAACGAGCTTTCTAAAGGTGACAGGAGACAGAAAACTAGCAAAAATGACAAAACGAAGAAATTCTCCCCTGAAGAACTTCCAGGAGGAAGTCACAGCCACAGAACTGCTTGAGGCAGATCTAGACAACATATCAGATCAAGAATTTAAAAAGCTGGTCATAAGATTAATCGCTGGGGTCGAGAAAAGCATCAAAGAATCAACTGAT